>NC_090242.1:17894781-18014781 GCF_024489055.1 Chanodichthys erythropterus | reverse complement strand
TATATATATATATATATATATATATATATATATATATATATATATATATATATACATATACACACACACACACACATATTGGTTTTAAAAGTAATACAATACTCCCTAAAAAAGTAACTAATTGTGTTCCTTAGTTAATTTTTATGAAAAGTAATGCATTACATTACTTTTGCATTGCTTTTTCTCACCTGGGCTGGGCTTGCTTGCTTTGTTTTTTAATAACAACAAAAAAGTTCTATTTTTGTCAAATGTGAAGGCCCTTTCACACCAAAAGTGAAATGAATAAGCCTCAGGCTGACGGAAATGCATATTTTCGCATGTACTGTAGAGGGCGCAGCTCAAACAAACCTTTCAGCTGCGCTGCCATTCTGGATTAAAGAAGAAAGAGAAGGAAATTCAACCAGTGCCCAAGGAAGGCGACCGGAAGTTGAAGTCGGCTGGGTGCCGCCATCTTGTAGCAGAACTTCACTTGCGTTAGCATCCCCATTGACTCCCATTCATTTTGGCGTCACTTTGACAGCGAATAACTTTACATCTGAGGCGTTTAAAGACTCCATTTGTCCATTATTTATTTCCAAAGATACACGACAATGTATAAAGGGCTCCATTACCTTCTATGTTACATTATGGCCCCGTAGAAACAGTTTTTGTAAAAATAAGCTAACGATTGCGTCATAACCACTCGACTTTCTGTCGCACAGTAGAGAAATTACCGTACAGACAGGAGGAGAAGCTCGCAGACAATCGGGGAGATTATCTTAATATGGCGTACTGGCGTTACATTTTAAAATACTATACAAACTAATTAATCAGAATACTTACTCCTGCTCACTCACGCCAAAGAACTCCCCGCTCAAGCTCGCCGTCTCTGCAAGATTAACGATGGCAGTTTTCACGCACAGCTACTAGAAGATTTACATCTGTCAGACAGGTTGCTTACGTCATCAAGCTTAGTGTGAGTCTGCGCGTCAGAAACGGAAGTGCTAAAAATCGCTAAAAATGGGCTTCACTTGTCTCAATTGAGTTCCAATGGGGTCGCTGTGTCCATTTCTTTTACTGTCTATGAATTCAACACTCTTATTTCTAAATCTTATCAAAAGTAATTTTTGCTTTTTGGTTGAATTAGATAATTGAAGGTCTGCATCAAAAACATTAGTTAATGTGAGATTAAATACATAAGGTATATTTGTGTAATTTAATCTATTTAATTATTAAGTTTTCGTAAAATTCTGATTGCATTTCACTGTTTTTATAAATTTTGATGAATACTGAATGTTTTTGTACAAGTGAGATGAGTAAATGCATGTTCACATAGTCTAGAACTACAATAACCATCATGTTCACACAGCGCACAACGCCTCTACACTTTATTTCTCTCAACATGGGGACAGGAGAGCTGTCAGTCAATAAATGTGAAAAAGTAACTTGCGTGACTTATTTTAAAAAGTAACATTTTGTTGTAATTTGAAAAAGTAATGCGTTACTTAACTAGTTACATGAAAAAGTAATCTGATTACATAACTCAAGTTACTTGTAATGTGTTACCCCAACACTGCTCATTAGGATATATATATATATTCTAGATTTATGAACACACACAGGCCAGGAGGTTTATAATACCTTTAGAAACATTGAATGTTGCTTGCAATTTTTTTTTTTTTTTTTATAGTTACTATTTTGTCAGAATACACTTTGTTTGAATTGCTATCAATGGAGAAATAGTGTCATTACAGCAAGAAGATGCAGTTAGTGCTCATATGATGTTGTCAATAGTTTAAAACACCAGGTGCCTTATAGAAAAATCTATGCCATGTAGATTGTCATAAAAACATCACATTAAGCACATAATATTGAAGCATTCAAAATAGTGGTCTGTGGGCGGCAAACTGCAGGGGGTCCACCAATTATTCTTTGATTTCCAGTCAATTTTGTGAAAAACAAAAATGTGTTAGTTAAAAATACAATATTAAACTAACTTCAACCAAGCCTAAGAAACTAAAGTTCAGCTCATGTTTCATTGTTCCTCCCACATTGAAATGTAATTTTAATTACGTGTAATTTTAACTCATAACTTTTAGTATTATGTCTCATTATTACAGAGCAGATCTTAGCAGGTGGCATTTTCTTCTTGTTATTTTTGATTTGCAGTTGTTGTTGTTGTTGTTGTTTCCCTGTCATATCAATATGCCTCTCATTTTTACTCTCTGTATGTCCAACCTGCCATCCTCTTCTTCTGTCTCTCACCCTACTCCTCTCCATCATGCTAAGCAGTCAGAGCCATTTAACTAAATGCACCTTCAGTCAGTCCATTAGTGTGTTATGGGGGCGGGTTGGTGCTCTGGCCGTGGTGTCTGACCCCCCCAACCTGCTCTGATTAATGGAGTATATGAGGGCAGAGGCAGAGTGCCCCCCCTCCTTCCACTCATTACCTCATTAAGATGGACCAAAGGCTGCAGGTAATCTCTCTCATCATGCCTCAGTGACAGGGTCACACACACACACACACACACCATGCAGGCATGCAATTCAAATATTTTTATAAACACACACTGCTTTTAAACAACTTGCACTACACTTTACACTCATATTCACTGATATAGATAACATACACACTATCACTCAAGCATCTGCGTTCAGTAAGATTTTTTTTAAAAGAAATTAATACTTGTATTTAGCGAGGATGCTGCATAAGTGAAAAGTACTCTTACAAAAGATTTCCATTTCAAATAAATGCTGTTCATTTGAACCTTCTATTCATCAAAGAATCCTGAAAAAAAAATTTAATTGTTTCCACAAAAATGTTAATCAGCACAACTGATTTTAGCACTGATAATAATCATAAATGTTTCTTGAGCAGCAAATCAGCATATTAGAATGATTTCTGAAGGATCATGTGACTCTGAAGACTGGAGTAATGATGCTGAAAATTCAGCTTTGCATCACAGGAATAAATTATATTTAAAATATATTAGAATAGCAAACAGTTATTTAAACTGTAATAATATTTAATAATATAATATAATAATATAATAACGTTTGATCAAATAAATGCTGCCTTGGTGAACATAAGAGACTTAATTCAATAATCCAAACCTGTCTAAATTTGAACTTCTGGGACATTTTGCTAACATTCTTATGTGTTGAACAGAAAAAAAATAAATTGATGTGGCTTTTGTATGACATGAAAGTGACTAAATGATAACAGAATTTTCACATTTGGGTCAACTATTTCTGTAAAATAGTGGTTTTTCACTCCAAGTGAGTGTTGCATTGTAAGCCTGGCTTATAATAACTAATTACTATATATTACTATATTAAAGTTTTTGCATACTTGATGATGCTTACATTGCAAAGTCATTAAAGGAATCATTATTGATGTACAGAGTTATATACTTGTACATTACATTAGGTGAGATCTGAACTTTAGCGTAGGTTTAAAATATATTGTATTTTAGTTTAATGCATATTATAATGGAGCAATAGGTGGACCCTTTGCGTTAAGACATTTGTATTTAAAAACGATTCCTGTTTTTCTCATTTTAATCCGTCAACCATGGTTCAGCTGTTTTCCACCAAACTCTAACTGTTTGTTGACTGTTAAGTTTCTTGGTGTTTTGGTGGATGTGAGAGTGTTGAAAGTGTGAATGTCTATGCGTATTTATACTCATTAGGACAGGGGTCTCGCAGTGGTGTTCTGACGGTAGTTTGGTGTTAATGGAGAGCGCTTTGATTAGAACAGATAAGTGAGATGGACAGGGCTGTCGATAAAAGGCCCTGTGAGAATGTGTGTGTGTGTGTATGTGTGCACTTACTACACTCAGACAGATCAGCTCTTCAGAGAAGTCCATAGATGCAGAGTCCTTCCTTTTCTAATCTGCATTCACATGTTTTTCTATGTGAGAATTAACACGCATGTGCATGCCTGTAAGTAGCGGCCCCCCTTTCGCCACCCCACCCTGTGGTGTCCGGCTGTGTGACGGCTCCCCTGACAGGCAGCAGTAATGCCCTCTCTGATCTCTGTGAAATTGCCGGGCTGCTTTCAGCAGCTGAGGACTCGCTAGAGACAAACCGCCTTTTAATTCCCAGCGCCAGAGGTGAGAGAGAGGGAGGCCCCTGGGACAGCTACCAATCAACCATCCATCACACTGACCGACCCCCACAACCGCATCCCGGCTCGCAGCCCCCTCCAGGCCTACCCCAGCCTGCTGCATCAGCCCTGGGGAGTCATGTACCCCTTTGGTGGATGGATAGGGGAGGCGGAGGGATGGGAGGGGGGTCGCAAATCGGAATGCTTGAGATGCCTGTTCACCTCTTCTCCCTTTTCCTACCTTTCAAGACTAATGGCACTTTGGGCCGAGAGTGTGTCTGTCTGTCTGCCTGTGTGTGCGGTGGACTTGGTGGATTGTAGTGTGGGGTAGAAAACATGCTGAGATGGCTTGGCCCCTCCAGGCTAGTTCTGGCAGTGAGAATGAAGGTCTGTGCAGGGGAAGTGGAGGTGTGCCACTCACTGCAATGTCTCCAGGGAGACATGTTTTGAGTGGAGCTCATTTCAAAGTGTGTATGTTCATGTCTCTCATGTTCTTCTGACTATTTACATTATACCTTTCCCACTGTGCATCTTTTGCTTTGTGTAAGTTTTTTTAAATATTTTTTTAAAATGTTTTTTATATTATTTTAATGCTTCATATTTAATTATATTTTAAAATTCTTTATTATATTATATTATATTATATTATATTATATTATATTATATTATATTATATTATATTATATTATATTATATTATATTATAATTATATATTTTTTTTGTTTGTTTTATAGAGTGTAAAACATTATGTATATTTTCAGGATTACATTTTGGAATATATACGCTTTTTTTTTTTTTTGTAGCAATCAGAACCATTTTGAGTTCCACAAAAGACCTTTCAGTGAACATTGGTTCCACTTTATATTAAAGCGTTAGTTCACCCAAAAATGAAAATTATGTCATTTATTACTCACCCTCATGTCATTCCACACCCGTAAGACCTTCGTTCATCTCCGGAACACAAATCCGAGAGGTATCAGCAATTTAACCACCACTTTCAAGGTCCAGAAAAGTAAAGACCATGTGACTAAAGTGGTTCAACCTTAATTTTATGAAGCGACAAGAAGAGACATAAAAGAGAGGATATTTTTGAATAAAGACGTTATTTTTATTTTGTTTTTGAGCACAAAAAGTATTCTTGTCACTTCATAAAATTAAGGTTGAACCACTGCAGTCATGTGGACTATTTTAATGATGTCTTTAGTATCTTTCTGGATCTTGAAAGTGGTGGTTAAGTTGCTGATACCTCTCAGATTTCATCAAAAAATATCTTAATTTGCATTCTGAAGATGAACGAAAGTCTTACGGGTGTGGAACGACATAAATTTTTAATTTTTGGATGAACTGACTCTTTAAGTGTAACTACAGTGTACTACATTTGCATAAATAATTTCATGCAATGCACTTATTACATACATGTTTTTACATTTTACTTATATTTTAAAAATGCTTGCATTTAATTACAGCTGTAATTAATTTCCATAATTGTGTCTGTAATTACACTGTTGACCCTTCCTTTAACATTTAACCCACCATTAAACCTACCCAAACCGCCAACCCTGTCCCTAACCTTACCCGTATCCCACCTCAATAGCAGCAAAAGTGTTTTTGCTATACATGAACACAATAAGTACATTGTACCTAACAATTTTTATGTAAGTGCATAGTAGTTAGATGTCTAATATAAAGTGTGACTGAACATTTTTTTCTCAGTGTGAAAAATAATTTTCCAAATTACGTTTTGTGGAATGTAAATATTCCATGAATGTTAAAGGTTCTTCATGGAACCATCATTATTTCTAAGAGTGTTCCAAGTATTTATGAAATACATTCTCAGAAATATGTGCTTATGTACATGTTCTCTCCCTCTCTTTCTCTTTCTGAATTTGTTTGTGTATTGTTTTCAATTATGATAATTATAGTTTGTGTGTATATGTGGAAATGTCCACTAAATAAAGCATGCACAAATTAGGCTCTCTAAACACTTCTGTCTGTAAATTGAAAACGGAGTCGTTTTATCTACTATGCATGTATTCATGTCTTGTTTATGCAAAACACGTGAGATCACACTTGTATGATATCTTTGATGGACACCCAAAGCCTTTGAGACGGATAATAAAGACATTTGCCTTTAAATGAATCACTTACAACAATATTCTGTTTTTATCTGCTTTAAGTTGGAGTTTTGTAAAGGTTTTTGGACATAACAAATATTTCATTTATTATTTTAATGTTCAGAATAATTATTCTTATAATAATGTAATTATGATGACACTATGTTATGTGATATAATGAAAGTTGAACATGATTAAGAAAGAGAGAAGTAAATATAAGAATCACTATCGAATCAGTGAATAATCCATAATAACTGGTAACATTTTACAATAAGGTTCATTAGTTAACATGAACTAATAATGAACTGCACTTATACAGCATTTATTAATCTTTGTTAATGTTAATTTCAACATTTAATACATTATTAAAATCTTGTTAACATTAGTTAATGCACTGTGAACTAACAAACAATGAACAGCTGTATTTTCATTAAATAATGTTAACGAAGATTAGTAAATACAGTAACAAATGTATTGCTTATGGTTAGTTCATGTTAGTTAATATATTAACTAATGTTTAACTAATGAACCTTACTGTAAAGTGTTACCACTATTTTCCTTAATTCACCAATTAAACGGCAGGTGTTGAATTATCAAGGAGTTATGAGGGTGGTGAAAAACATATCGCAAATAATAAAAATAATAATAGTAATAAAACTTCGCTCAGTGCTAGTGCTAGCGGTGCTAACTGTGCTACTGTATTACAGCCTAATCGTTTCGCTCCGAAAATTACATTTACTTTTAATAAATTAAGCAGTCGTCTAAAACCCCTTTTAAAATGTCAAACTACTTTTATGATATCTAACCCTCTTGAAAGTCATTGTATAATTCACACACTGACTGGATGCATTAGTCACTCAGAGCTCAAATCCCTCCCGCTGTTTTCAGCACCTTGGACAGTTCCTCAGCCTGCACAGGTGGCTCTTCGTGTTCCCGTTTGTTTGTATAGCAGACTTCAGTCCCTTTCTAGTGCCTCGTAGCACTGTGGCCTATTGATTAGACGTAGAAGAATAGACTCTCAATAACCCGCTTCCAGTCCCAAATGTTAGCTTTCCCATGCATCAAATGATAACGCATTAAAACAAAGTAATATGAGACTGAGAAGGGTCCGAGTCGCTTAAAATCAGATTTTAATGAGGTGCTGCGCTTCTATACCTCCACATTCACATAGTTTTGGCTGCATATGTGTGTGTACGCACAAGCTGTGGGCTGATTCGCTATTTAACCAAAAAGACTCGACAAGGTTAGGCCAGCCTGTTAATGGCTCTTCTGTCAGGGCGATTGTAAACAGATGGCACCTTTAATTTTAGCATTTAGCTATTTAAAAATATGCAAATGACTGGAAGTAGCCCAGGCGTGCATTTCACTCATATTTGCTTATTCGCGGAGGGTAACGTCAGGGGGAAAACTGAGGATTTCTTAAATGGGAAGTCAACAAAACAATACTTAGTGAGAAAATAAATAGCGTGCATCGCGAAGGGATTAGAAATGTAAACGAAGCCAAGCTCGCTGCCGTTGTTGCCTGCCAAGAACAGCGGGGGTCCCGAAACTCGCCCTTGGCTCTCCTTTTCTCCAGCATGCAGCCCACCGGCATCCCCTGACTCCAAATATTACCAAACGCTATTTAGTCACTGCTTAAGCCCTGCATGTTGTAAAAGGATTATTAATTTTAGGAGATAGATAGATAGATAGATAGATAGATAGATAGATAGATAGATAGATAGATAGATAGATAGATAGATAGATAGATAGATAGATAGATAGATAGATAGATAGATAGATAGATAGATAGATAGATAGATAGATAGATAGATAGATAACATTTATAATTTTTAGTATTATTATTAGTGTTATGTTTTGTTGTTTTACATAGTCCCTGGCATAAATTCTATGTAACAATGGGCATAGCTTTGGTTACGGTGTTTGCGTTCGCTTTCTAATCCCATACACTAACACAACTGTAAACTATGTCCTATTGTTTACATGGAGAGAGGGAAGCAGGTAGACAGACCACGGGTGGCCTGATCCGGATTTATTCCAGTGATCACACATGCCTGTGGCTTTCAGAAACCGTGAAAACACAGCACTCTCTGACAAAATGCCGCACAATATGTAGTGCTAATGTATAAGGAAATTTGGTTAAAAATACCATTGGTTAACAATAGCAATTAAAAAAAAAAAAAAAAGAAAGAAAGAAAAGTGCAGCAATTTTAATTATTTTATTTTAATTGACGAATTCAGATATATAATGTCTTAGGAAATTCATGGGAACATACGCAACAGAATACCTAACCTGTAAAAAATAAATATATAAAAATAATAAAAGGTTTAAATTTAAACAATAGTATATTTAGAGTCATTATATGTTGAAAAGCTGCTGAAAGATTTTAAATGCAGTCTCTAATTCAGCAGAATAAACTAGAGTGTATGTTTGCATTTCCACAGCTAACAAAATGATTACCTGGGTAAATATTTAAAATCCCTTCGATTTGTGGCTACTTTGTCAAACTGCTGGGCGATCCGGCACTCGCTATTGATGCGAGCCAGTATCTTAATCCAGTGCATTTCCCTGTAAATAGCTTTATGCATGAGAAAAGAACGAGATCCCCCACCGCGCGCACAGATCACTCCTTCAGAATTAAGACGCAGTGATGGCTATTTGGATTTTCTACACTTATTTTCTTTAGACATCATGCAAAAGACGTGCAAATTTAAATAAATGTCTACGTTTCCAACCATTTCTTTATTACCTTCTGGTAAAGCCATTGCCACTAGATTTTCACTCTGAAATCCTGCATCAATTACACAGAAAAAAAAAAGTCATTTTCGTCTTAAAATTAATTTCAAAAGTCTATAAAGAAATCGAGCAGCGTCTTCCAGTCCAAATGTGCTGTCCAGGATCCAGGTCTAGGTAGTGAGGCCAAAGCACAAGTCGTCTAACTAAATACACGTGCACTTTTTTTTTCTGATTTCAGCAGTAGAGTCCAAGTTGCAAATTCGGTAGAAAAAGAAAAAGAAGGGGGAAAAAAAACAGCACGTCGATGAAATAATTAGCTTTACTACCATCAGCCTTTATAGACGTTTTACCAAACCTAAGGTAGACCTTCGGAGGCAATCTTAGAGTGCCAATATTTAAACCCGTTGCCATGGCAACTTGTCCGTGATTGGCCACCGCGGCGTAAGTACAAGAAAAAACGTCATCAAATCTGAATACGGATGCGAGAGGCTCCCGCGAACTGGAACAGAGTGATGTAAAAAGTGTCAGTGAGGTGAGTGGACACAAGCAGGTGGATCAAGAACCCCAAAACAAGAGGAAAACTTGGAGAAGCCTTTTTGTTAACAAACTCTCTGCAACGAATATATTTATGCATTTTTGATTCAGTGGATTTCTGGATGCCGACAGGTATAATGCATAACAATCACGTCGGGAGTGTTTACCTCTAGGCGTGGTGGTGGAGAATCTTTCTCAAGACGGAACATTTGCTCTGCTGTAGCCTCCCTCTCCAAGAAGCCAAGACGTTGCTCCGCACCGATTCGTGTGGCCCCAATCCGAGGCGCGGTGCCCGTTTGGGAAGGTCGGCTCTCGGTCCCCTCCAGGGCGGAATGATGGTGCACTGCGCGGGCTGCGAGAGGCCCATTCTGGATCGGTTCCTCTTAAATGTTCTCGACCGTGCATGGCACGCCAAGTGTGTCCAGTGCTGCGAGTGTAACTGCAACCTGACCGAGAAATGTTTCTCAAGGGATGGAAAGCTCTATTGCAAAATTGACTTTTTCAGGTAAGATCTGCAGCTGCTTGCATTCGGGCTGCCTCACCTCGTCAAACTTCTGGACTAATCCTCATTTGAAGAATGTGTCATGTAGGATTTACCTACCCTTGTTTTCCTCTTATGTGGATGATTCTCAATTTGTGGATTAACCTGCCTAAAATGTGTAATGTACTGTTAAACCTTTGATCCTCCCTAGCTTTTGATTGATGAGCCATTCATTGCTTATTGTATTCACACGCTTTCCTCTTGAAGACGTTTGAGCACATCATGATTGTGGAGGAAAAATATCTCTTCGCGATAACACGTTATTATTATTATTATATGCATTTGATGGAGCTTTCATTTGAATACTCATAAAACAGAACGCTTTATATATTTATCCAGAAATATAAATGAAAAAAAAAAAAAATTATATATATATATATATATGAGAAGCAGTCATTTAAATTTAAATACCCTCAAAATTGTATAGTAAAAATAGCCAAGATCATTTAAATAAATCGTTAATAATTATGAAACGTTCTAATTAATATTTAATTCGCCTCATTGACAAATTATAAACAGTTAACCAAACGTGAATTAAATCATATAATAAAATAAGCACTAAATTCCTAACAGTTTCAAAACATCTGTGTTGCGTATACCTGTAATGATATTGTTGTATTCTCAGAACAGGCCGCTTGTTTATTTTTATTAGTCATTAATATCGCTAAATGAGTTCTGTCAGGTTTCTTCTAGTTTACATTTCCCTGAGCTATTTAATGTCATCCAGTGTTTAAGCTTTCATATGTGCCATTGTTATCCCAAACGGCCTTGACCATCACGTTCTATGGGGCCCATCCAGCTCGGCGCTTGAATGTGGAGCCATTAGTGGGGCGAAACAGTAATCACCCGTAATGCGTCCATTTGTTGTGTAAGTAGTGTTATGGCCTTTCACTGGGAGAGATGCATTTGAAAAGCGCGAGAGCGACTCGATACCATAACAAATGGGAGAAGATTTAGTGCATTAGTGTTAAAATAAACCCGAGGGGAGAAACACAAGGGAGTAGTGCGCTCGACCGGCCTGTATACCTGGTCTTTCCCGTCTCGTTGTCATTGAAATATGAATTGAACAAACTGCACGTTCTCTAGGCTAAATTATTTCGGCCTCCTTTTCGATGAGAACGGCGTAGGCGCAGATTAACAATTTAGAAAAGAACAAGAAACATGTAATTGGCGGATTATCTCTCATTTCATGGGCTGAATGAATAAATAAAAGGAAATCAGGTTATATATTCGTAGATGTGCAAATAAATACCCTGTTGTCTCGCTTTCATTTTAATAACAACTCACACTCATGCTAAGGAAATTATATTTCCTAATATATAGAATTTGGCTTTATCTTGCTTAATCCCATAATATCACTTCATATGCATGTCGACTTTATCTTAAACTTACTGCCAAATTCCTTTAGAAATATTCAGAGTTGATGGCATGGTTTATTAAAATGCTAAATCAAAAATATAGATAATTTTTAATGCACAGCAGTGACTTGAAATTATTGTGTTGAATAGTAATATTTTATATTATTATTTTATAATGTAATTTTCAAATTACTATGCCTTATAGCAGATACAATGAGTGAAATAGTGCGTTATTTGTTATTTTAATCGCATATGACAGTTCAATTCACAAAACACGCACAATGTAGACACATAATGCACAATTATACTTTAAATAAGTTGCAGTAAGGTCATTAAAAAGCTCCCGGTGGAGTCTCAAAATAAATAAACAATTATTGGCACAGTGTGGAGTAGCTAATATCATCAATATCCATTGCATAACCTTTTTTGTGTTGATAATTAGGTTTAATATGCTACGGCAATTCGCTTCTTTTAAAATATTGTTTAGTTTTTTCCTTCTGTATGTTTCCTTACAGACGTTTCGGTACGAAATGTGCGGGCTGCTTGCAGGGAATTTCGCCCAGCGACCTCGTGCGAAGAGCGCGCAGCAAGGTGTTCCATCTGAACTGTTTCACGTGCATGGTGTGCAACAAACAGCTGTCCACGGGCGAGGAACTCTACGTCATCGACGAAAACAAATTTGTGTGTAAAGAGGACTACCTGAGCGCGAGCGCTATCAAAGAGGTCAATTTAAACTCAGGTGAGAGAGACGAATAGAGCTGTACACGTGTGTGTGTGTGTGTGTGTGTGTGTGAGAGAGAGAGAGAGAAAGAGAGAGAACATTTCCATCTCTCTGAAAGAGTCTGACTCAGTTGTTTGAATTCTGACGTGTCGCTCTTTTTTATTGGGTTATTCAAATTGCATTAAAATGGCAATTCATATAAATGACTTGATTACTTTAAACAGTTTCAGCTTCAACTAATAATTTAGATATTTTTGTTGGGGTTAAAGTAAAAATGCCGAGGTGGTTTAAGACCAAATTATCTGAAAGAAAAGTTTGGGTTAAGTTGTAGGCTACGTTTTTTCCCTATTATTATTATTATTATTATTATTATTATTATTATTATTAATCAGTTAAGCAGTTACTTAAAAAAAAAAAGATGATTAATAGTAGCTATCAATGTCAATATGGCATAACCATCATGGAGGAAGCCATTTTGTTGTCATGTGATGTGAAAACTGAGAGGACACCTTTAGACCATAACAACTGTGTCAAAGTCATTACAAATATGAATTTCAAGTTTTAAAACGTAAAAAAAAAATAATAATAATGTAAAAATGAAAAAGTTAAAAAATTAACTACCTAATAGGCCTATATGAAAATAGCGAACAAGTGTCCAAGAACGATATTTACAAATATTTTACATGATGGTTACACCACATGACATTATTCATCAAGTCATTTTTTTTTTTTTTTTTTGTGCAAAATTCTATAGACTTTATTTTTATTTATTTATTTGTCACATTTCTTAAGGCGAATCTGAACGCATTCGTTTCCATTAAAAAATTACATTTTTATTAACATTTAAATTTGTGTTTGTTTGTCATCTAGTTAGTATATATTTTCTAACGTACTCTACGTATCTTTCTATTGTTTCTAAGATGTAAATGCACATTAACAGAGCCCGTGTGCTGTATTCAAATGTAAAATCCATTGAAAGAAAACGAGCAGCCCAATTCAGAGGTGTGTTAGTTCACTATTTACTCGTGTCCCCATGACTGTGATGCTCGCGAGTGTTCAGAATCACGGACAGGCTGTTTGTTTCCCAACACACAGATGACATTATTATCGCCTCCACTTGTGGGTCAGTGCTAGTCCAATTAATTTAACAGCGACTGAGTGCTTCGTCCAGTCGATTTAAAAGGGACGTACAACACTCAGATTCATTAATGCAGCAAATGGTCTTTTGAAATTGGTGGCGTGCTATTTTTACACTAATCCTTATTTTGAACGACTTAATGCATATTTGTACAAAATACATCCATCCAAGGCCGCACGACAAGGATAATGAATCGGTTATTTTGTTGCAAATATCGTGTTATATTTAAGCAAAATTGTGTTGGCGTTTACTTTTTTAGAATAACTTATTTTTTTAAACAAAATGTAAATAAAAGTAGAAATCGAACAGGGCTGGGTTTCCCAATAACGATGTATCTTAGCTCTTAAGAGCGCTTTCTAAGTGCGAGGTTACGAACGCTCGCTGCAATTCCACGTGCGTTTCCCAAAAATGCCCTTAACATGAACGCGCGAGAACGCGCTCTACGTGCTACTTAAGAGTCGCTGTCCGTTTCTCAAGTGCTGAATATTACCTTATAAAATCGTATCCTTTAACGTTTAACCTAATAATCGTCACCTGATGTGGTTTAAAATAAATAAATAAAGGTACCTTTCAAAAAGATTAAATTAATGTTCTTCTGGAGGAGGTAGAGCTAAACAAAGATGTAATTGTCAGACGATTTCTTTAAGCTATATATATATATATATATATATATATATATATATATATATATATATATATATATATATATATATATGAAGACTTTCAGATGCAAAAGCCTATAAGTGCCGTCTGAAATGTTCTTCTAAAATGAGCATTTTTATCAAGCTTGTATGTTTAGGTTCAGTAATTTCACTTTAATGGCAATTAATAGGTCATTTTCTTTTCCATTAATGTGAAATAACTGAACATAAACATAGGCCTACAAGCTTGATAAAACTGTTCATTTTATAAGAAAATTTCAGATGGCACTTAGAGGCTTTTGCATCTGAAGTCTTCATATATATACACACACAGTCAAACCACAATTTATTCAGACACCTTGAACATTTCATTCATTATTACAAATTATTCACTATAGTTTTTTTTTTTTTTAATGGTAGTAAAATATGACAAGATCTCAAATAACACTTTAGCAAAACATGGTCAGGTCAAAGTGTCTGAATAATTTTGGTTCCAAATTTGTATCAATTTTACTGGTAGTCCACTGTATGAAGAATTTTTGGGCATAATATGTCACAGTTTACTTTATTTTGTCATTCTCACTTACATAAATTAACCATAGTGTCTATACTTAACTTAAATTAATTATAGTTTATATATATATATATATATATATATATATATATATATATATATATATATATATATATATATATGTGTGTGTGTATGTGTGTGTATGTGTGTGTGTTTGTGTGTGAAATCAATCAAACTGTGATTCAGTGTTTTTGAAGTTAATATCTAAACTTGTTTATGTTTTAAAATTTAGTTTATAGTTATAGTTATAGTAAAGTCAGTCACTTCAGAAACACTTGGAAGAACTCCTATAGTATTTCATAGAGCTTTAGGCCATAGGTGGTAGGCCTATATAAAGCCTATATAAAGGGTATAGGGTGACAGTAGTACAAATTATGTACTTCATCTAGCCAATTTCTACAGGTGTACAGACAATTGTTTTATTGCAGACATGTTTTATCAGCACTATTTATGACATCATGTGTATTTTTATTTTTTTATTTTCTTCCGTTTTCTTTTCATATTAAACAACAAAGAGGATTTAAGAGGAATACAGTCAAAACCTTAGTTATGTTATACACATTGCACTTGAATAAAGGTGTAATCTGTCGGTTGTCCTGTAGGTGACCTCATAACTCTGTCTTCTTACGATGCACTTAGGGCTTAACGATTACTCCTGAGCACTCGTAGATCTACGATCATTTTCAAGTGCAACTTAAGTTACGATGCTTTTGGGAAACAGACCTTAATATTAAGATCACTCGTACGATCGTTTTTACGATCAACTTAGGCTTACGATGCTTTTGGGAAACGCAGCCCAGGTCTAGTTAAAATGATTTCACGATAGTCCGCGAATATGATTCTGTCAATCCATTGCAAGTTGAGGACTCTTTTGGTTTGTTGTTGTCCACCTATGGAGAAGTGTCCATAACTCATTCTCCTCAGTCCATGCGTTCTTGTCAGATAAACGTCTGTAGTCGTATATCCCCGTTCCTCAGACAATGACAAGCTGTTATCAAGCACAGCAGCCTGTCCCAAGAGACAACCAGACTTAATTCCTCCGATATTTTGCAGAAGTGATTCACGTGTAGACCTCTGCTTGTTTTCTTTGTTTCATTTTTTTCTCTCTGAAGGCCTCAATATTTGATGGTCTTGCGTGAAGCACACATTCAATTTTAACGTAACATTAACCAAACATTTGCCTATATTACCTTACTGCTGCTGCTAAAAACTTTATACACATGTCAAATTAGGGCCATTTTGTGTAATCTTTGTGTCCAGAAAGAAAGTAGGCCTACAACCCTGCATGTCTGGACAGCCATTATATTTGTAGTTTTTTTATGTGTTAAATTGACGTTCTATATCAAATAAATCAAAAGCTGATTCAGCCTATGATTTAACATCCATTAATATGTTTACAAATCACATTATAAGAACGATTTCATATTCTACTGTTATCTCAAGAGGTGATCTTGTATTATAATGATCATAGGGGGAAAAAAATCGCAATGAGTCTAATATGTCCCTCATTGGTCCTTTAACATACTTAAGTGTCATCGTGTACGGACCGGAGTTTATCGCCTGATCTTCCGGATCCGATCCAGGACGACACGAAGGAGACGGACAATTCCACATCTTCAGATAAGGACACTAACAACAACGAGAACGAGGAGCAAAACTCGTGCACGAAGCGACGGGGCCCGCGCACCACCATCAAGGCCAAACAGCTCGAGACTCTGAAAGCCGCGTTCGTGGCTACGCCGAAGCCCACGCGACACATCCGCGAGCAGCTCGCGCAGGAGACAGGCCTCAACATGCGAGTCATACAGGTAAGAATACACTTGGATTTATTTATTAACATTTATAGGCCCTATCCATTCTGAAAAGAAATTTTATAAGACATTTCTTTAAGATTTTAAACACCTCGAGCTACATTAAAATGATAACTTGTGTCAGGTTAGGAAATGACAGTTGTTCCCCATCGGGATTGAGAACTACTGGGATATGGTTAGGATATGGCTGTTCTTAAAGTTTATTTAGCCATACTGACCTAGAGCTCAAGGTCATGACACTACAATAGCCTTCATTTATACAAAATAATAATAATAATAATAGCCTAATAATAATGATATTTCTACAAAGTTTTCATTTCAGTAATCATTTGTATACTGTACAAAGTCATGGTTTGACAATGTTGACATTTTAAACGTCATATCTCACTGACAAACCATACAAAATAAAGTGAAACAACATTTTAGGACACTTTAAACTTCTCCTGGAAGTGATGATGATTGCATGTCTGAGTTTATTTTGTACAATTGTACACCTATTCATAGTAAAACAGTTAATAAGTTCTATATGCAAATAATTGGTTTGTCATATTTGTAGTGTAGGCTTCTAGTATACATAAAATATATAAAAAAAATTCACAGTTGTAAAACAGTTAATTAAAATCGTTAATGGGTTTATATCAGGTAGTAGGCTGTGATCAAAAAAAGCAAGTTAATGTCAGCTACATGATAGGCTTGTCAGTTCCTGCTGAGAAAAAATGACTGTGAAACAAAGCTCTTCTGACAGAAAAACTGTTCTTACTAAATTTAAAAACTTTCTGTTTATAAATTTATGAGGTGAAATTGAATTGGAGAGGTGTTGTTTGACAAACACAGCTATGCTAAAGTCCAAGTAAAGATCAACACCATTAGTGAGAAAGAGTTTTCCATAATTTTTCAGTGAAAAATGTCAAAAGTATTTAGTCCTGAAACATATTTATATATATTCTAAAAATATCGATTACAATTTAGGAGCTTTGTGGAAAGGATGACGTGATTATAAATTTAATGAAAATACAGAGCAGGGATTTATTAACAATAAAGACAAGAGCACATTGCCAGGTCCATATAAAAAATACCTACACCTTTGTTTGATTACCACCAGTTTAGTATAGAAAGGAACTTGATTCTTGATCTCTGATGACTAAAGTTATCCACTCACAGCTCATCTTCATGTGTCACTGTCATCATCAAGAAATCACAACCCTCTCTGAATCCCAGCAAGGCTCAGTGCTTTGTTTCAGAGCCAAAATGGAGACGGCCTTTGCCACACGTCCCTGTTCATTTGTTATGTGTTAAATGTGGATTGCGCTCTGCGCAGGGAGCCCTCCAGAGCCATGCCGGTTCAGCAGCATGTGTGTGTAATCCCTAAGCAACGCTCACTCAGGAGGAGGCAAAACATTTCCATAAAAATGTACCAAACAGTTAGCCGATTGTTCTCAATAAGCAGGTGTTGCCTTTGCTGAGCATGGAGAGGAATGCTTAAGTGGTTTTAGGTAGAGAACATGTTTTGTCTCTCTAACACTCTCAATATAGTCTCTCTCCCTTTTTCTCTTTCGTACATGGCAGGATTGTGCCTCCAGAGCAGACTAACTGTTGTTAGCATATATTATGCAGTGGCAATGCAGATTCAGGCATGAATGTGTTACATTGAACCATCATGCATAACAATGTCACCTTATGCCAGACATTTTCATATCATTCTCTACTCTTTGTTCCTGCGCAAGCAGTTTATATGACAACGGTGTGAAAAACGGACCTTGTGGTGTTTGTTGAAGCATATGGTTGTGATTCTTTAGACTAAAAGTTAATATTTGAGTTCCACCAGCACAGTGGTACATCAGATTGCTTTGGTTTTACTAAAAGATTGAAACAATGTTCGACAGTGATGAGTCTGATATTGTATCTGTCACACGCTGTTATATCAAGTCTATTTGTAATGAGCTGGCGGCACCGTGATCAAACGATAGTTGTCAGCACCGCAGCGTCTCAAAAATTATGTGCGTGCGTGCACAATGATGAGGGGCCGGTGAAATCATCTCAGCATATTAATTTTTCACAGGAAAATAAGTCTTGGTTATCTATTGCATTGCAGTTCAGTAGCATTTTAGGTCTGACAAGACTTATTTAACAAGTTAGGCCCGATAAATTACCATGTGTTGGTTGGTTCTTTAATTAATAGGCTGAGCTGTAGGATAAACATGAAAACTAGAGAATATTTGTCTATGTGTGCCTGTTCGGCTGATATCATTAGTTTTGATGGGAAATCATCATGGTCATCATACAGAGGCTAACTTTGGTAACTTTTTTCATTCGTCCTCTTTGGTATTCGGTTCATTTGGTCACATTATTATTTATATAATGACTTTTCAAAGCTTAAATGTTAAGTGTTCATTTAAATCATTAAGTTGTTTATGCGTTTCTTCAAGCAGATGTGTTGCTAATGCCATTAAATCAACAGGATTGTTGCTAGTACATAACTGTCTTTTAGTCCCTGTATGTAGAGTCTTGTTTTCCTTCTGCAATGGCTGGAAAAAATATAACCGTTAAAGGTACAGTTCACTCAAAATGAAAATATCTGTACCACATTCTTTGTTCTGCAGATGACAAAAGAAAATGTTCAAAAAATGTATTTGTCTAAAGAACGAAAGTCAAATTGTTTAGTTGTTTGGACCCCATTGACTTTCATTGTATGGACAAATCTGTTCTTCAGAATATCTTTCTTTAGGTTTCGCAGAACAAAGAAAGTCCAACTTAAGACAAATTAAGATGAATGTAATCGTCTAGTTTAGTTGTTGTCCATGGTATGATTACTCACAATGCTCCAAGTCACCTGGACAAATAGAAAATGGCTAACATGTAAGAAAACTAAGTGGATAAATCAGAGGAATGGGCAATGTACAATTATGCGAGGAAGATCACGTACCTCTGTGAGGTAATTACACATTTATAATTGTGGCTTTGCCCTGTAGGTGTGGTTTCAAAATCGGCGGTCTAAAGAACGGAGGATGAAGCAGCTCAGCGCTCTTGGTGCTCGACGACACGCTTTCTTCAGAGGACCTCGAAGAATGAGGCCACTTGGAGGAAGACTAGAGGACCCTGACATAATGGGCCCGGGAGGATACAGTTACTATGGAGGTACATAAACACAAAGAAGGTTCTGTCAATACACATTTACACACAATTACATGTTCTGTCCCTCAAACATGTTCACTGTAACTTCAGGGCTTTTCTCTTGCCTTGAAAGCACAAAGACTCTTGAACGCAGCTTCTCTACCAAGATGCTTCAGCATCACCCATTATTCCTCAGAGCTTTAACACCGAATCCAACAGCAATGTTTTTGTTGTTGTTGTTGTTGTTGTTGTTGTCTTTTAAACATCAGAGCATAATATAAAAAATGAGGATTGCACTGGTGTTCATTGTAAAATAGTGCATTGGGTCCTATTGACAAATACAGAGAAATCAGATGGAAAGGATCCTGAAAACCATAAATTGTGTGCGTTACCTTTTGTGCGACATTCCAGCTTGGTCTTTTTGATCGGATTTGCACATGCACACTCACATAGCTGGTATCTGATATGCTAACAGGTATTTGGCAAAGGTGCAAGGCTGTGTTTTCGACATAGCCATACGATCAGAATTAGGTCATCAACCATTCTAGAATTAATTGGAAAACTGCACGTTTCAAATCCCTCAAAAAAAGCATACATTTCCAAAGCAAAAGCTTTCCAAACATGGGAACTGATAGACATACTGATCTCTGGAGGTCTGGCATTGATGATTCGACTATCTATCACTCAGCGAGCAAGTGGCGTTTCTTTATAGTAAAACGTCTTTTGATGATTGATTAGCACATTAAAGTATCACAACTGCAGGAAAAAAATAATGGAATTGGGGAGGAATGTTAATGACTTTCTGTAGCACTAATTATATAGGCCAATCGCAAAGGTATGACTGAGCGAGAGGATGGATATGCATGGAAAGATGAAGAAACTTTCCTCTGAGCTCTCCTACGATTTCCATGTTTATTTACATCTTCTTTCCTCACCTTTCATTAGAGTATTTTCATTCATTAAAGCATTGTCTTTGTTAATCTTTTGGTCATAGCCAAACTATTCTGACACATCCTCTCAGAAAAAGAGAAAAACAAATGAAATTGAGCATCAGATAAAAGTATTACTTCTTGTGAGTTAATTAAATGTCAAGTCATTTAGTCATCAACTCAAAAAAGCTTTTTTTTTTTTTTTTTTTTTTTTTATATCAGAAGCAGTTACTGAATGATCTCTCTTTTTTTTTTTTTTCTCCACAGAATACCAAGGGGATTACTACGGACCTGTGGTCAACTACGATTTCTTCCCTCACGGACCTCCTTCCTCACAGGCACAGTCTCCCGCTGAGTCCCCTTACCTCCTAGGCTCAGGTTCAGGAGCCCTGGAGGGCGGCCCGGTCTCTGCTCACCACCCCTCAGACGACCAAAGGTTCACGGACATGATCTCCCACGCAGACACCCCCAGTCCCGAGCCAGGCATGACCGGACCTCTCCATCCCAATCCACAGGGGGAGGGTGGCTTTGCAGGGGGTCCGAGTCCACCCTTCCCCCTGGCCAACACCACCAGTTACAGCGGCCCCATGTCCCATCCTGGTCAAGAGATGGGGGAGAACACTGTTTGGTAGAACAGAGAGGTGGTCTGGGATAAGACTCTGAACTATGGACACAGAGGGAGAATGATCACCTTAGTGCTCTAGGTTTCTGAGGGAGGGCTTATTGGCTGTTCATGGATCAGCGCAAACCAATATTTGGACCATAATCCTGAGAGGTGGAAAGACATCAAGCGCAAATGAGTACCCTCTCGCAGTTTAGTTTCTACTGTCAAAGGATGTGTATTGTCAGTGGTCATCTTGACCAATCACATTGGTTTGATTCCGTTGTTATGGTTTCCTGAGTTCAACTACGACAATACCAGATGTTCGTCCAAGGGGTTTTCTACTACTTTGACTTACATATTAGCAAAAGTTGTCAAACTGCATTTGATGGTCAGAAGTGAGCTAGTACTTAAAGGTAAATCCATTTTCATCCTCACTTTGGCTTTAGTTTCTTCCTTTTCTGAGATACTGAGGCTCAATTTGTTCAAATGTTTTCTTTTCTGTCTTAAAACTGGTCCATTTGTAACATATTTGGTTCATTCATTAACCGATGAATTGGTTCATTAAACGTTTTGATGAACACTCAGTATACCTGTGTTCTGATGAATCTATGGCTGTCAAAACACGCTTTGCACTAATCGCATATCTGATTTTGATACGTAATTGGACATTCATGTTCACTGAATCAAATAATACAACACATGCTACACTGGGTTAAAAACAACCCAAGTTGGGTTGAAAATGGCCAAACCCAGCGATTGGGTTAAATGTTTGCCCAACCTGCTTTAACTCAACTATTGTTTAAAAATGACTGTATTGCTTGCTTAAAATGAACCCAAAGTATGTTGTAAATTAACATTTATTAATATGTTTAATAAATGAACATTTGTTAATAAGTTTAATGAATAACAATTAAACGATAAACATTTATTAAATTGCTTATTATTAAATGTTCACCTTTTAAATATTTTTGTTGTCTCTAGTAATTACCTGCACTCTAAAAACTGCTGGGTTAAATATGGACAAAACCAGGGATTGGGTTGTTTTCACCCAGCCATTTTTTTCAACCAATTTTGGATTTATTTTTTTAGCCAGCAATATAATAATATAGTAAAAGGCATGTTTTTGCTCACCCCCAAATAGGGGCAAATTTGTTGGGTATTTTAATGAATTTTATGAAACTTGACCAGACCAGAGACTTATATTACATCATGTGAAAGAGGGCATAATAGGTGCCTTTTAACCCAACCTGCTGGGTTTGTCCATATTTTACCCAGCTTGGGTGGTTCTTGACCCAGCATTTTTTAGTGTGAGTGTGATTTTTGATTTCCAGCTTATTTTGGGTTCATTTTAAGCCAGCCATATAGTCAATTTTAAATAAAAGTTGGTTTAAATGAAACTACCCAGAAGGTTGGGCAAATATTTAACCCAACTGCTGGGTTAAAACAACCCAATTGTTGGGTTTGTCCATTTTCAACCTATCACTCTAAAAAATGCTGGGTTAAAAACAACCCAAGTTGGGTTGAAAATGGACAAACCCAGCGATTGGGTTGTTTTAACCCAGCGGTTGGGTTAAATGTTTGCCCAACCTGCTGGGTAGTTTTATTTAAACCAACTATTGTTGCTATATGGCTAGCTTAAAATGAACCCAAAATAGTTGGGAAATTAAAAACCAGATGCAATTAGAGGCAACAACAATAGACAAAAGGTGAATGATTATTAATAAGCTTTTATATATTATTAATATACATTTAATAGTTTATTAATATAAATGTATTAATAAGCAATTTAATAAATGTTTATTGTTTAATAATTATTCATTGAACATTAATAAATGTTCATTTCCAACATACTTTGGGTTAATTTTAATTAAGCAATACTGTAATTTTTAAACAATAGTTGAGTTAAATAAAAACTACCCAGCAGGTTGGGCAAACATTTAACCCTACTGCTGGGTTAAAACAACCCAATTGCTGTGTTTGTCCATTCTCAACCCAATTTGGGTTGTTTTTTAACCCAGCATTTTTTAGAGTGTAACTTGGGTTGTTTTTAACCCAGCATTTATTAGTGTATTTTTTTTAGTTGATACAGAACTATTACAGAACCCAAAGGTCACTATTTTCACCCCAACAACTATAACCAAAAAGTTGATTTTAAGTCACTGTAAATATATGGTAAAGTCTAAAGGGTTAAAATGACCCTCATACAGCAAAGAATGGTTAACTAAACATTAGATTGACTGTGAAATGTAAATGATTTAGGGTTTGAAACAATAAAATTGGTCAGCGCTAAGAAACCTCTTGAAGCTGGATGTAAATATGCACTGTTGTTTGTTTCAGCAAGTAGTTTTTCAGTAATAGTTTGAGACATTTCAATTCAAATTAACTTACGTTCCATGACGTCACCATTAGTTTTTGCGACATCACACAATAGGAAGTCACGACTACAAAAGAGGACAAAATCAGTAACTATGGATATTTTGTCTCACCTTATTTTTAAGTCTTCACACTTAAAAACAAACATATGCACCTGCAATACATGGAGACATCTGCCTTACCCAAAACGCTCCCCCATCCCCCGTCTTCTGGATAGAGGCCTTTGCCCACACAGTGATCTGTCATTGAGAAGCTCTCAGAAATGCCTGACGAGCCTGTGCGTTGTTCAACTTCATTTAACCTTCGCTTTAGTACCTTCCTTTGAAAAAAAAAAAAAAAAAAAAATGTTTTAATGGAAATGATTTTCAAAAGAACATTGAAGCCATAATGAAGAATCTCCTTTAACAGCTGAGGTCTCTCTTCTCAATGGGGGGAAAACAAAAGAACGGGACAAGCAACATCTGTGACTTACCACTGCACCATGAGCAGCCTCCAGACTGAAAGCAGGCGCCATCTGATGGGCTAGTGAAGAAAAACAATTGTCTAGACAAATGTCACCTGGAAATAGGGGGCATAATAATTTTGTTGGAATTCAATTAACTAGTTTTGACACTAGAGAGAAAATGCAGAAACAGGCACTACAGTATTTAGGCTTAAAGGATTCAATGTAGTCAAAAATGGGGGTATCATTTCTTAAAGTCCCCCTGTAATCAATAATTTTATCCCTTAAAAGTCATTTTTGATCACCAAAATGACATTTGAACATTTTTTCCTTAAAAAAAAAAAAAAAAATACATGCCTTAAAATAGCTTAAATGTAACTACACCCTTGCCTCATTTAATATACGCATTTTTATGAATATGCAAATTAGCCCCACCTCCACTCACTCGCACCAGTTCACTAGTTGACGATCGCACGATTGTGATTGGTTACAAGGTTGTTTGTGATGTCAGAAACACTAGCGATTTCAAACCGTGTTTGTGAGACTGTTCATTGCCGTTTTAAAGAGAAAAAACTCAGCAATGGTGTGTTGACTTAAAGCATATTAAAAACACCTCATAGACATATAAACAACATAAAAAACTTGATTTTCACCACAGGGGGACTAAGACTTCCCATTGCTTGTATAAAACAAGAATAGAATATAGTTTTCATATAAGTAGTAATAGAATATGCAGATTATTTCACTATTATTTATAAACCAAATAAGTGGTTATGGTTAGGGGTAACTGAAGCTGAGCTTTTTTTACTTTTAAATAAATACATTTTTAAAAAGATATTTGTTTAATCTGTGCATTTGTATAACCACAAAGAAAGAGTATAAATGTTTTTAAATAATCTCAGGAAAAAAAAAAATATTTATTTAAATGTTAAAAGTGATTCAGTACTACAAAGTCTTTCAGAACATCATTCAATAAATTAAACGAAACAACAAAAAACAAATCACCAAAGTCGTCACTAAACAAAACACCAAAGAACCAAACAAAACAAAAACACTACAACACTAAACAAAAAGTCATAAACAAAACATCAAACTAAAACAATCTTACAGTCTACCAAACAAAACAAAACCACCACCACCACAACATCTTAGCTGTTGAGACTAGGACCAGCATCAGGTGGGGGGACGACCTGGAATTTTGTTGATGGCCCTGAATGAGACTCACAAAGATTGTATCTGGATAAACATTTTTCTAATAAATAAGCCACATAAATTCTTAGCGTGCTTTATATAATATATAAAGTATAACGTGAGGATACAACATATGATTTCTAATATAAATGAATAATCACATTTAAAGTTTGAATGGATTTATAGAAATGTCTACAAATACGTAGGAGTCGACAGCCATCGCATTCTAACGTTCATTTCACATGTATTTGCTTTCATGCCCAACATGTTTTCAAGGTTATGACTCTTATTACTCATGCATTTAGAGACTTGCAGGTCCCCCCTCCTTTCCCATTCCTTGTCTCAGTGGGCTCAGGTGGGCCTGCGGAGGACCACGCAGGCCCCAATTTTCCCCCTGACTGGTTTTAACATAAGGGGTAATGTGAGAGGAGCAGGCACGGGCTCTTCCAACCCGTCTCCTCCCCCAGAGGGAGACTCTGAGCCGGGCTACATCCCGCATGCAACCCCTCCTGCCGTGGAGAACGTGGTCTTCAGTGCCACCATAGTATTACTGCCTGCCATATCCCTCTATTATTTACTTCTCCTCCTCCTCTGTTTGCTCCCTGGAGTCTGCAAGCACCATCCCTCGTTCTGCGAGGTAGAATAGAGGTCTTTATCTCAGGGAGGTGAGGAAGAGAAGGCGAGGAGCTCATGGGACTGAAAATGTGTCTGTATACACATACACTTACGGACCGGAGCCATGCTTTGACCAAGAGCTTCACGGGCACACTTGTATATCTCAAAAAACTCTTTATAGTTTTATTACCTAAATATATCTGTTGTATTGGTCCTACACACACACACACACAGAGCAAAGTCCATTATCACACGAGCCTTTTTGTAATGGATTTCCCCGTTTTGCTTCAGTGAGAGGGAAGAGGAGGTGGTGGAGGGAAGAGAAGCCTTCTGTTGTTGTTATAAATCACCTGCTCGTTCTCTCACACCTCTCTCCCTCCCGTTCTCCGTCCCATGCTATCCCACAATGCCCCCCCTCCACCGGGCACACAATCATCCCCACTGCACAGGAACACCTTAGAAAGTCTTTCTCACTACACAGCCTCTCAGCATCCCTCCTTATTTTGGTTTGCTTACTCTATCTCTCTTCAGCCTTCCTCCACACGTTTCATTATCTTTAGAGATTAGTTATATTGGCACATTTTCTTTTCGACTCTTTTCGTTTCTTTTCTGACTCTTCGAAGGTCAAACATTCAAGCATAATCATACAGTTTTATATGAGAAAACTTGAATATACTAGAGGAAACTGAACAATTAAAAAGTTGTTTTTGCTTGAAGCAAATTTGTGTCAATCAACTATTGATTGTGGATTTTCTTTTTCAGATGGAAAATTACATTCGTTTTTTTCTTGTGTATTTTTAGTTTAGCTCAAAATACAAGTCCCATTTGCACATTATCAACCTATTCGGTAGAATGTTTTTTTTTTGTTTTGTCGTTTTTTTCTGTGCGTACAGTGCATGCAATAGTGATATAACATGCTTAGTGTTTTAAATGGCTGATTTAATAAAAATAAAATTAAAAATATTTTTAATAAATTATATTTCTTATTTTCAAAATATTTGAATATATTCAAATAATATTAAATAAATTATTTAATAAGGTTTCCTAGAAAAGGATTCAAAACTGCAATTTAATTTTTACATTTTAATGCATATAGCACATCCGATAGCAAAATTAAAGTGTTCTAGGGTGTTTTAAATTGCTAGTTATGCTTGATCTATTTTAATAAACAATAAAATACTTTAATAAACTATATTTCACGTTTTCAAAACATTTGTAAATATTATAATACATTAAAAATATATAAAACATACCTCATATTAAATAAATTAATAAATTTTCCTAGAAAATAACTCAAAACTATTTTTTATGCATATAGTACATGCAATTGCAATATTACATGGTTTAATGTGGTTACTAACATTTGATTTATTCTAGCTGTATCTATCTTTAATAATGACAAAAAAACCTACAATCAATTATATTTTTAATAAATATATATTTAATAAATAAATATTAATATGAATATTTTAATACATTAAAAATAATTTATTATGATTTAAATCTAACCAATCTTAAATTACATTTTTTCTTTTTTTTCCACCAGTTTCTTTCTCCAGAGGTTTTACACTTTTAACAAATTCTAATTTTCCCACAGCAGCCCAAATTCTCCTCTCAAGCGCAGCCCGACCATCCAGAATCCTCTGTGACCTCTCACCTCCACCTGCTCAAACCTCCTGCGTTGTCACCTCTCCTATCACCTCTCGCAATCTGCCTCCCCTCTCCTCTCCTGCACACTTCCTCACACGCCCAGCCTCTCCTCGCTGTAGCCTGGGGCTGGGAAATCCTATTAGCCTTTACCATGGGAGAGAGCAGGAGACACATCATTAATTACACACACAAACCCACTCCTGACAGTGCCAAGCTTAATCAGCCAGGACCATAAAACACTCACACACACAGAAGCTAGTGCGCCCACACCACAAACACACAAACATACATCCAGGTACACACACACACTTGCAGAGAGATACAAACCCTATAAAATTCAAAAGGTGAGAAATATGCTTAAAAAGGTGGACATCTTTGTGTTTGGTTCCCAATTTCTCTAAAAACATATCAAAATATCCCTTAACCAATTCTCTTTTAAGATTAGCAATGTTACACGCATATAGTAAATGAAAAACCAAAATTCAAAAGATGTAGAAATTGCCTAAAATTTGCTAAAACAGATAAAAGCAGGAAGAACAAGGTAAGGAAAGCAGAGGAAGCCAGCTGGGCGGCTTTTGTTAGAAAACACAAAAGAGACGGCACATGCACTCTTGACACACCTTGCTTAGCAAATGATTGGCACCAAAATATCATTCAACCCACCATTCAGCTGTACAAAATGTCTCCGCCTCATCCATATGTGTATGTTCACACGGATCAGAACACAGAGTATTAATATTTAAGCACTCATGAGAAACAAACTGAAGAAGACAAGGAATATACAAGAAAGGTATTTATTTACTACAAGGAAAATCACAGTTTGAGAAAACTACTTCAGAAAAATATTGCTCAAACACCTAAAACAAGTAAAGAAAGTATAAAGCATTAATAATTCCGATCGTTTGATTTCCTCTTAACATAAAACGTGATTCCTAAGCTGAGGAAATTCACATAAATTCACAGAAGAATTCACATAAAATGGTGATTTCTAGTGTTCTTTTCCATATTTTCACCTGATAAAAAATGCAAGCAATTACAGTGACATAACGGTGAAGACAAACAAGTCTTGAAGGAGTGTTTACAGCCTCCCGCATGGGCTTTTGTTTATCATCCAAGTGCGCCCTCGTGTGGTCGCCCATATTAACCATGGAGTGTTAAATTCAAAAACTGAAACGGTGTTCGCTTCTTTCACAGCTTAAACAATATATGAATGAGATAATATATATATGAGGGATTTAATAACACGTAGGTTTAGATTTTTTTAGAAAATGAAAAAAAAAGTTAAATTACTTCAGTACGAGTAAAATTATAACAACATCAACACAACTCTTGATAATATTACATTATTTAAAGCCAATTATATATATCATATTTTTATGCATTCGTTCTCAACGTAATACATTATCTAGAGTTGGTATTTAAAAAAAAAAAAAAACACGTAAATTTTGACACAAACGTTTGGGGTGCTAAATCAGTAAACATTAGCCTACATGTAAACTTTATATAAACCTGCACTTGCCTCAGGTATAAACATACTTGCATATTTTAGGTGTTAATATATCTAATAATGTATAGTGTATGTATGGTATGGACATGCACATCAACGGGTTAATTCACATTTTGTGAAAACACTTAAAAACCTGTAATTATCACGTGACATTAAGGAAGGATTTCCTTGAAACCTTAAAGGGTTAGTTCACCCAAAAAATGAAAATTCAGTTAAGTACTCACCCTCATGTCGTTCTACACCTGTAAGACCTTCGTTCATCTTCAGAGCACAAATTAAGATATTTTTGATAAAATTCGATGGATCAGTGAGGCCTGCATTGCCAGCAAGATAATTTCCTTTTTCAATGCCCAGAAAGGTACTAAAGACATATTTAAATAAGTTCATGTGACTACAGTGGTTCTACCTCAATATTATAAAGCAGCAAGAATACTTCTTTGCGGCAAAAAAGTTTTATGAATCTTTTGTTTCAAATCAGTGGTTCAGAGCACCAAAGTCACATGATTTCAGTAAACGAGGCTTCGTTATGTCATACATGTTTCCAAATTTCAATAGTTCACTTGACTCTGGCAGTTTGTAACGTGATCTGAACCACTGATTCAAGATTCTTAGTTTTGAAGCTTCATGAAGCAGTGTCTAGACCATCACTAGATACTGTTGAATAAAGTCGCTTTTTTATTTTTTTGGCGCACAAAAAGTATTCTCGTCACTTTATAATATTAAGGTTGAACCACTGTAGTCACATGAACTGTTTTAAATATGTTTTTAGTACCTTTCTGGGCATTTGAAAGTGTAAATGAACTTGCTGTCAATGCAGGCCTCACTGAGCCATCAGATTTCATCAAAAATATCTTAATTTGTGTTCCGAAGATAAACAAAGGTCTTACAAGTGTAGATCATCATGAGGCTGAGTAATAAATGACATAATTTTTTATTTTTGGGTGAACTAACCTTTTAATATTTTAGGTGACACTTAAAATTGAAATGGGTTTTAATGTTTAACACTTGTGAGAACTTGAAAATGTCACAAAATCAGAAAAAATATTAATGAAACAATTCACTGCACATCTGATATAAGATCTTCACATTATATCTTCACTGGGAAATTATAGGTAATTCGCAAGCTTAGCTGCTTTTTTAACAGTTTAAGCTTTGAATCTGTCAATAAGTAAATTATAAAGGTAAACCAAAAGAAAAGAGTTAGTAAAATCAGTTATATTTGTTAGCAGTCAGCACTGTAAATTAAGGGCTGTCCTTACAACATACCGATATAAACTACTGCCCGTTTTTTGTTTTAATTTTCTGTCTTTTAGTATGGAAACAAAACCTAAACCAAAACCTAGATGTTATAAACACCACTTGTTACAAACCCTAACCCAAGTATAAAAGACGATCAATGCGCTCTAGTACAGTACTGCTACCAACTTACATACTGTGTTGTAGTGAAGTGGAGTGTCATGAAGAATGAATGAACTCAGTTTTTACTGCGTCTTTTTGTTTTTGTGGGTGTGGACTGTATCACTCTGGTTTTCCTTCGCAACACTCTCCTGTCAATCACCGGAGGCTCCTCCTCTTCTTCAGAATTGTGCACGTCAGCTTCATCTTCCTCTGTGCTCCCCTTCTCCTCTTCAGTGCTTATGAGCTTTTCCTCCTCTTCCTCTTCTTCATCAAACTCCTCACTGAGCTCCTGTACGACCACAGCTTTGCTCAGTCTACTGGATGTGCGCTTGGGTGTCGGTGGGACGGGTTTGCTCCTGCCTCCTCTAAGAACTCGAACCCCAGGAGGAGAATAGTGAGTTTCGTCATCTGAACTCTTCCCCTCATTATCATCTTCAGTGGTGACAGTGTCCTCCTCTTCTTTCTGTTCCTCTTTTTCATTAGTCTCAGGTAGTTTCTCTTCCTCCAGCTCTTCTTTTTCAGAGTCCTCCGTGGCAGGGTGGCTTTCCTCTGGCTCAACGGAGGCCGTCTCATCTTCCTGGTTTACAGTTGGCCCCTCGGTCTCTATAATGACCTCTTCGTCACCTGTAGCACTAGGAGAAGTGGCTGTCTCCTCCTCTGGAGCTTCTTGCTCAGTAACGGCTGGTTCCTCTGAAGCATCGCTGTCCTGTACAGAGGAAACACACTCAATCAGGTCAGTCGGAGGGACTGGAGCCTCGGGAACAGCTGATGGATGAGTGTCCTCAATTTCCTCAACTGCAGAAGCTGCTTCCTCTTCAACTGCAGGAGCTGCTTCCTGTTCAACTGCAGGAGCTGCTTCTTCTTCAACTGCAGGAGCTACTTCCTCTTCAACTGCAGGAGCTACTTCCTCATCCTGCTCCTGCTTAATTTCCTCTTCCTCCTCAACAGGGGGAGCAACTTCTACCTCTGCTTCCTGTTTCTCCTCAGTAACAAGTTCTTGGCCGATCTGCTCCACCACTTCAGATGGTTCCTCAGACTCCTCAGAGGTGACGATCATGTCATCCTGCTTAAGACAAATGGGATAATAGTGAATGTTTAGTTTTTTCAAATCAATGACTGTGACACATTAATATCAACAGTGTTCTTTGTTAAAGCTGCAGTCTGTAAGTTTTGCCTCTTCGTCGCCATCTAATTGCAGTTATTTGCAGAATTATCATTTTATGTGGGTTGTGCATCGGCACGGCTCCTCAGCGTGGATGAATCTAATGTTTTCAGGAGTAGGCTGTCAGTCACTGCACCGGTGTGGATATTGTACTTTGGAATTACTGCAAAAAATGTTATTCTTACTTAGAGTTTTTGTCTTGTTTCTAGTCAAAATATCTTAAAGTTCTTGAATCAAGAAGCATTTTCTTGGCAAGTAAAAATTATTTTCTTGTTTTTAGGAAAAATAAGTCAAAATTAAGTGAGTTTTTCCTTAAAACAAGCAAAATAATCTGCCAATGGGGTAAGCAAAATAATCTTATTCAAACTGAAAACAAGATTATATAGCTTATTTTTGGTTTGATATAAGATTATTTTGCTTACCCCATTGGCAGATTATTTTGCTTGTTTTAAGGAAAAACTCAATTTTGACTAAAAACAAGAAAATAATTTTTACTTGCCAAGAAAATGCTTCTTGAATCAAGAACTTTAAGATATTTTGACTAGAAACAAGACAAAAACTGTAAGTAAGAACAGCATTTTTTGCAGTTGGAAGTACTATCAAAATAATACGTTTCACTGGAAAATGTCATCTGAACAAGTAAGTAACATGTCTGCTGCATTTGTTCTGACCAACTGAAAAAAAGTTCTACAATAAATCTAATGGTGATTAAATCTAAGTATCCCAAAGTTAGCTCATCGTGTCAAACTGTGCAAATTATTATTATTGTTATACTTTGTTCTTAAAGGGTTAGTTCACCCAAAAATGAAAATAATGTCATTTATTACTCGTTCTACACCCATAAAACCTTCCTTAAGCTTCGGAGCTTTATGAATCTTTTGTGTCGAATCATGATTCGGATCGCGTGTCAAACCGCCAAACTGCTGAAATCACGTGACTTTGGTGCTCCGAACCGCTGATTCGACACAAAAGATTCATAACGCTCCGAAGCTTCATGAAGCAGTGTTTTGAAATCGGCCATCACTATATAAGTCATTCATTTTTTTGGTGCACAAAAAATATTTGTGTCACTTTATAATATTAATACTGAACCACTGTACTCACATGAACTGATTTAAATATGTTTTTATTACCTTTATGGATCTTGATAGAGGAAATGTTCTTGCTGGCTATGCAGGCCTCACTGAGCCATCGGATTTCAACAAAAATATCTTAATTTGTGTTCCGAAGATGAACAAAGGTCTTACGGGTGTGGAACGGCATGAAGGCGAGTAATAAATGACAGAATTTTCATTTTTGGGTGAACTAACCCTTTAAATTGTTAATGTTAACAACATCAACATTGCATGACTACGTGTGTATTAGCGTTAACAAATTACACGCCACCTTTCAAAAACCCTGCCAATATTTTTATTCTTGTTTTCACACAGGCCTGGTCACATTCCTTTTTTTGCTGTTAGCCACTCCGCAGTTCATAGTCTTTTTTTACCACTGGTGACCATCACTGTTGATGGTCATCTTTTCCATTCTTGATTACAATCCGCCATCAAAATGACAAGCTTAATTATTACAGGTGCTGTAAAAGAGTGATCAAATGATCCGTAACCTGCAACATCCAGGAATCCTTCTTTATGTATACAGACGTGACGTAATGGCGCAAAGGCAAACTTGTATTTCCTGCAGAAACCTACCAGTACCACCCACATAAAAAAAAAAATTATTACAAGCTTACCGTTGTGAATCGAGCTAAGGTAAGGAGATAGTTTTGAACACTGGCTGGTAATGTACTTGCTCAAAAATTGATTTTGGATCATTTTTAACCAAGAAAAGTTACAGACTGCAGCTTTAAACATTTAAAATTATCCAGTTTTTAAAGAGTTTGTCAGCACCACCAATAACTGAGATCTGTTTTTCGGTGCATGATTGAAGAATATTTATTATTTATATTTAGTATGTAGTTGTATAATATACACTACTGTTCAAAACTTTGTTTTGAAAGAAATTAACACTTTTATTCAGCAAGGACGCATTAAATTAATCAAAAGTGAAAGTAAAGACCTTTACAATGTAACAAAAGATTTCTATTTCAAATAAATACTGTTCTTTTTTCACTGAACTAAATAGTTTACCTGTGCTTCTCTCTCTACCTCCATCTCCTCAGCAGTGCCATTTTGGATGACAGCTTCTGCCTCTAGTGGGCGCTCTTGGTCAGCCTGTGCATCCTCTGATGTGTCTGCTGACCTCTCATTCTCCTCTTCCTGACTGTCACTCATTTCTCCATTGACTTCTGCCACCTTTACAGAGAGAGAGAGAATTGAATACCTGAGGTTTGGGTGTGCACATATTTGCATGTGTGAAATTTTGCATCTCTGGTAAACAAAAACTGTTCAGCAATTGTTTTATGAACCACAAACATAATTTGCATTGACAACTGTTGTTTGTCAACTTGTTCATCCTTACATATTATATTAAACTGATGATGAAATAATGTACCAGATAAGACATCCAACAAAGGATGCTGCTGTGTTTACCAGACGACAAAGAAAGCCCCTGTCCCTCACCAAAATTTCTGTGTCTGTTGCAGGGACCTCTGTGGTCACAGCCTCCTCCACATGGACCGAGGTTTCTACTTCTTGTTCTCCTCCATTTTCTCCATCCCTGTGTTCTTTAGTCTCAGGTACATCAGGTTCTGTCTCTGCTTCTGGTTCGGCCAATCTAAAGCCAAATTACAGATTTTAAATGACAAAAAAGACAAAACTAATCTAATCCTACTAGATTTTTACATTATATTTTGTATTATAAAATATTAATCAGTATATGTGCAATGATGCAATAAAAACTGGTATGATTTTCATTTGTGTTTTTTGCATAAAGAGACAACAACATTGTCAAAACGATCCCAGTTCACACGGATTCATGAAAATGACGAAAAACGCTGTATTATTCATGCCATGCCAGTAGTTGGCGATGTCACTTTGTAAAGAAACACTACGCGCCTATAGGCTGAACACATAATACACATGCACATGACGTCACAGTTTTCACAAATATGCATTTTTGTAGTTTACAATAATGGTATCGTTATTGAATCCCATTTTCAAAAGGTTGCATTTTCAGGCCTCCAAAATAAGAGTTTTCCATTTTTAGTTGCAAACGCTGTTGTGTAAATTGCCCATAATATTATATTATATTATATATATATATATATATATATATATATATATATATATATATATATATATATATATATATATATATATATATATATATATATATATATATATATATATATATATAGAGAGAGAGAGAGAGAGAGAGAGAGAGAGAGAGAGAATTTTTACTGTATTTTATATTCTTACAGACTCCACAATTTGAATGGCATATCATGTACTGACACAAAAAATAATTAATCTAATTTATACTAATAGATTAACATTTCAAATTGCATAATACATCAATATTTAGTATATTACACATAAACATGAGTTTATAATTAATAATATAGTATTTATAAATAAGCCTTGCTTAATAAATGCTGTAAAAATGATTCATTGCTAGTTCATGATGCATAATGTATTAGGAAAACCGGACTGCAACATTTAGCAGTTTATTTAGTAATTGTTTAAGGCCATTTCGCGATTTCATTCATAATACAGTAACCAGCCACACCCCTCATCCGATTTTTTTTTAGTACTGATCTGCATGATTCACGTGGGTCAAGATTTTAGGCCAAAATAACCGGAATTCTGGATTAATCCGGAAGAATCACATCCTTACTGCAGAGTGTTTATGTGGTTTTCAGGGAGGTTTGGGTTTACTTATACCATATTTTATCCTGTCAGTATTTAATATCAACAGTTTACTATCATAACAATGGCAGAGGGTCATTTTAAGAGTCCATCTGTTGCATTATGTTATTATGCAATTTATCTCAGTGGCACACGAGTAAATCCCCACTACTGCAACCTTAAGCATAACCTCTAAAAGTAATCAGTCAATGAGGTGTTTTATGTCAGGAGTTTTAATGACCTGTTAATTTTTTCAGGTTGGTTCTCCATGGCACTCTCTTCTGGTTCTTCCCTCGGCCTTTTCTTTTGTCTGCGTTCGCTGCTCCGCGTACGTGTGGAAATGGGCAAATCATTCATTTCTACAGCAAGTGGATGAAAGAAAAAAAGGCTTTAACACCCACTTAAACTGCCTGAATTTGGTAGGAAAGGGTCTTTTTAGAATAAAAAAAATAAATTAAAAAAAACATACAAACCTTCTGCTACTTCAAGATGTTTGTTGACAACCACCACATCTTCCTGTAAAACCAAAATTAAAACAAGTCACTCTTTTCACTCAAGGGTTAACCAATTCTATAAATATCTACATATAGATATTTTATCTCACAAGCAGAGGGAAAAAGGGGAAAAACTGCAACAAAGTAGGAATGTGATAAACTACATATTGTTGTATGAACAACTTGTTTAAAAATATCCACCAGAAACTGTTTGAATGCGTATCTTAGCAATATACTGATGCTAAACACAAACCTTCAAAGGGTAACTGACAAATTCTCAAGTTAGGATAGTCTTTTAAAGAAAAAAAACATAATCCCATCATAATCCTCAAAACACATAATAAAGCTCTAAATATTATACATAAAGGGAACGCTGCTCAGAATTGGTTTAAAGTCAGATAGTAATTTTATTTTTTTGTCTTTTATTAGATTAGCCTTTAGCCTTATTACTAAATAATTAAAGCTAAAAACTAAGAAAAACATCTAGATATAAAGATAGGATCTTCATATTTACTGTGATGTCCAGACATCTCTCCTCGGTCATCTCCACCTCATTAACTGCAACCTCTCCATTTTTGCCTTCCTCTGCTGGCCATGAGCTATTTTTGCCTGTATGGAGACAGACACAAACAATAAACCTAATATCTAACCTATAAATCAACTGTTGTTGTTGTGAGATTGAGCTGATGGTGTGATGTCACTTGCAATGAGCAATGAGATATACTGGTAAAGGCTGCCATTTTTAGCATGTTAGCAGGAGTTTCAAAAGTAATATGAGAGAGACCCAGGCAGAGCCAGTGCAAAAGCTTACATTGTAGTGTCATGGAGCCAAGTTTGCTTGCCACTTTTACTTTCTGGTAGGGACCTCCAACTCCTTCCACCTCCCACAGCAGGTCCACATCGGCTGGGTACGTTCTTAGGTACTGACTGCATACTGGAGCACATCATATTTTTTACTTACTCTTTTTATATAAAATATATTATAGAAATGTTACACTATAATAAATTATATAATAAATATAGTAAAAGTAAATAAGTATATAATTATAAGTCTTATTTAGTATAATATATATATTTTTTCAGGACTACTTGATTTAAAATGAAAATAAATAAAATAAATAAAAACAGCCTTTATTTGAAATATAAATCTTTTGTGACATTATAAATGTCTTTACAGTTGCTTTTGATCAATATAATGCATCTTTGTTAAAGTATAAAAGTTTCTTAATATTTTTTTCTTACTGTCCCCAAATGATAGTGTAGAACAAACTCCCTTTTCAAAATTAGATCAGTCAAAATGTCAATGTAGCTTTGAGCAAGTATCAAAACAGGTCCTCAATACAATAACATTGTGGAATCATTTGCTTACTAAACTTCAACACTGTCACCCTCATTCAAATCTTGTTTTTTCTTCCTTGTAGAGCATAAGGGTACAAACTAGTAAAAGGGCATTTAAAACTACAAAGAAGTGAAGCAGATATCTTACCCTTTTGCATTGCCAATGTTAAAGGGTATTTCAAGCCTAGTTCATCATCTTTAAAGGAGTCAACAAAGTCCTCCAACATCTGCAAGCCATGACCGTTACCACGGTGACCCTTCCGCACAAATATAGAGTCCATGATAGGAAGTAGGTAGCACTGACTCACAAAGATATTACACAAGCTACCTGTAGATGAGAATGAACACAGCAGATGGAGCAAAACCACAGCATGTTACACTGGTTTCCATCAACAATACCAGTAAAAAAAGAGTTTAGAACTTTATCTTGAACACCGACACTTATTTTTGCTAAAACAGTAAAAATTATATTGGATGATAATAATAATATCCAATATAATTACCCACATACAGTTATATAGCCATTTCACTACATAAGAAAGTCATAATTATGACCAAAAAAAAAAAAAAGTAAAAATTATGAGATACTGTCATAATGAAGATGAAAATACAGAATTATGACATAAAAAAGGTAAGAAATTCTGACAGTCATAATTATCACATAAGTCAAAATTAAGATGCCAAGTCATAATTATGACATAAAAAGCCTAAATGATGGCAATCATAATTGGTATATCTAAATTATGACATGACGTCATAATTATAATATATCAAGTTATAATTATTAGATGAAAATTTAAAAAAAAGTCAAAATAACGATAAAAATTCCTAATTTTAATAAGATGCCATCTATTTTTCTTGCCTTCTATTTGTTGTCATAATTACATTATCTCATAATTGACTTTGTCATGATTATGATTTATCAAAGCATATATTTTTTTTTTATGTGGGCTTTTAAATGACACTGCTTCCACGTCTATCAAATCTTCCTCTGTATAATAATAATAATAATAATAATAATAATAATAATAATAATATGTTGATTTTTTGCAATCTTTGAATCTACAACCTTTCTGTACAAGCCCAGATCTTTAGCACTAGGCCAAACTACAGAATCTTGTGAGCTTGCCTTCTTACAAGCTGCAAGACCTTGTTTTATATCTCACTCATCCTTTTATGAAAACGCTGTAAACTGTTTTATGGTCATACACAGAGGGCAGAATGAGCAATGCATCTACCGCACTGCCAGACTCTCCTGGGAGAATGACCAACCTTTAGATTTGACAGAGTAGAAGCCCACCGCCTCTCCATTCTTCCAGAGGATTTTGGCAAAGATGTCTTCTTCGTGGCACAGGAACGGCACCTCGTTAGAACCCATTTCCACCGTCCGGTAAATAATGCGGTTCAGCACATATAAGACTATCCTCTCGCCCACAGACCTTACCTGCCCCAATACAATTATGCACAAAAGAGAATAAATTGTGTTTTAGGAACATTATGATCTTTTTTTTCTGTTTTGTGATGTATACATCTGTGTGAAACGTTATCGAAAAACAAAAAGTTGTAGCATAGGGTTTTATCCATCAGTTGCTGAATGCATGTAAGAAAGGGATTTAAGCAGACTAGTCTTACATTCATCACTAGAGTGAAGTCTGTGGTTTTGCTAAAAAGATTATGAAAAAAAAAAAAAAATGTCAAAAATTTAAAAATGAAACTTTGCATGGATGAATTGTTCACAATAAGATCGATAACATGCATTTTAGAAAAAGATTCATTTTAATTTCATGCTGACTTCGAGCAACAGGTGTGCAACATAATGCAACAGTCAAGTTTTAAAGATGACATTCCTGCAGAGGAAATCCAGTCTGTCTCACAGGATATTACAACACATGGAGTGCGTTATGCTACACAGCACATTGGAATGAGCAAAAAATGGCCCAAATAAGATGGGTTCATTGTGTATTTTTGAGTGAGTGAGAGAGAAAGAGTGCCTACTTGTACATTTACATAACCATTTCAGGACCTTATTTTGATAAATTATAAAAGCAAGCTCATGTATGCAAATTGTAGAGTCTGACACAAAGGCTTATTGAACTACTGCAGGTTTGCAATTATTTGTTTGGCCAAACCACATTTCAGTCCTCACTCTATAATTAAACATTCACACACACACATATACATATATATATATATATATATAAAAACGCAAGATCATTTTTAGGAGTGCCCCTATTATGCCAACATTCCCAACATTGTTTTGGGAGTCTCCAACAACAGATTTACATGCATGCAAGGTCAAAAACACTTTTGTTTTCTCATAATATACATTTAATTTCACCTCAGTTCTCAATGTTTTGTAAATGATTCGACAACTATCATTTTGCAAGACATTGCATACAATGTATGGACAGAAAAGATGGCATCGATTTTACCATATCAATTCGAGCCTGAGCCCCGACGATGAAACATCTGAAGTAGTCGATCAACCAGAAACTAATTCGCAATCACGACTGGAGTATGACGTTTCTATATGGTAAGTGTCACCTTAGTTTGCGTTATTTATAAGACGTGAGAGCAGAATCACTGTTATACTTTATGTAGGTGCACCTGTGGGAACTGTATCAGAATGCCAAGCTGAAAAACCTCTAAAATTGCCCTAGAATTGAAAATTGAATTTACCTTGGCATAGTTTAATGTGTATGGAAATGACATTACAGTGAGTCTCAAAAACCATTGTTTCCTCCTTCATATGTAAATCTCATGCAAGAAAAATACCACGGAAAAACAGGCGACTCTCAACGTAACACCGACTGTGACGCAACAGGCGGGATCATTATTATTTACGCCCCCAACATTTGCATATAACAGCCCATGTTCAAGGCAAGCCAGTATTAACGTCTGGAGCTGCACAGCCGAATCATCAGAAGTTCTGCAGGTAGGCTATTGTAAAGCAAGCAAGGACAATAGCGAAAATGGCAGATGAATCCATAATAACTGTTCATGATCCATGATATCATGATATTTTTAGTGATATTTGTAAATTGTCTTTCTAAATGTTTCGTTAGCATGTTGCTAATGTACTGTTAAATGTGGTTAAAGTTGCCATCGTTTCTTACTGTATTCACAGAAACCAGCGATGTCGTTATTTTCATTATTAAACACTTGCAGTCTGTATAATTCATAAACACAACTTCATTCTTCATAAATCTCTCCAACAGTGTGTAATGTTAGCTTTAGCCCGTTAGCCACACATAGTCTACTATCAAACTCATTCAGAATCAAATGTAAACATCCAAATAAACACTATACTTGCATGATCTGATATGCTGCATGACGAACACTTAGTAAAGATCCATTTTGAGGGTTATATTAGCTGTGTGAACTTTGTTTATGCAATGTATTATAGAGTCACGAGCTTGGGAGCAGGGAGCGCGAGCATTTAAAAGGGAAATGCGCTGAATCGGCGCATTTTTAATTATGCCCCAAAATAGGCAGTTAAAAAATTGAATAATAAAAAAATCTATGGGGTATTTTGAGCTGAAACTTCACAGACACAATAAGGGGACACCTTAGACTTATATTACATCTTGTGAAAAAAGGGTTCTAGGGCACCTTTAAAACTCTGCAGGATGTTTTCATTCACTTACAGCCATGTTACACACTACATGAAAATGCCACTACATTCAAAAATCCATAATAGGTGCACTTTAAAAACATCTGCAAGTCCTTAAGGCTTTGAGGAAAATGCCAGATTCCTGTTTTTATTGACTTGGCAAAGAAGCAACATTCTTCTAAATAAAGTACAAAAATGTGTCTGAATAATTTAATTAAAAACCCAAACCACTCCAAAAAATGAAAGATTACCTTAACAAGGCCTTCTCTTGCAGGATTTGAAGTTCTGAGAATATCTTCCACTGTGTACCACTGATCAGCCAAGAACAATGCCACAGCTAAGATAAAAATAAGAGAAGGGAGGAGAAGAGGAATTAAGAAAATTAAAAGTGAGAAACTGACTATCCTATAAGACCAACCAAGATGTTATTGTCATAGGTAAAAGAGGCAAGAATGTGGGTTACCTGTGAACTGGTCCTCAGGAGCAAACAGTGCTAGGATTTTGTGTTTGAGGTTGGTTCCATAAAGAGGAACAAACCCAACATTTGCAGGACTGATCCGGATCTAAAAGAGCCAGAATCACAGGATTCTTAAAGGAATTTTCCAATTTTTAGTGATTTAAAAAGTGATTTTGTATTTTAATCATGATAACGATATCTGCTTCCCACGATTAATTAAAAAAGTAATTGTCACTTTACTGGCCTGCTGGTTATTTGTTGTGAAAATGTTTTGACAATTTTTACATTTCCATTATGTTGCATTGGTAACGAGCCTACACTATTTTTTCTGCTTGGAGTTACCATATGTAAAAAGCATAAATCCCCAAAACAGAGCTTTTCTGTCCCGTGTTTTACTTAATTTTCCCAAACAAGCAACCCTTTGCTTTCTCTGGGCTGAAAAAAAAAAAGAAAAAAAAAAAAAAGCTAATGATCTGACAACACCGACAAACATGTATGCTGGAGTTTAGCGATGTCCACTTTGAAATTCTGCTCAAATGACAGTGTCACACTGCCAGTCTGAGTTCCTTCACGAGGCAGCACCTGTGATTTGCTGCTACTAAATCTGCGAGTGAACCTTCTCTGTGACAAACTGTAATAAATCCAAACATGAATCTCGACCATATTGCTTGGGATCATTGGTTGGTGCACTTTAAATGCACACTTGTGCAACATTTGTGCTATAACAAAGTAAAGTTTAACATTTGGAATTATTGGAATTCATTTTTAGGAAACACTGTTTTGTATTCATTGTCTGATTGATGAAACTATAATAGTTGGCTAAATGAAGTCCATGCGCCACCTACAGGCCTATTAGGTGAAGTGAAATATGAAATGGCCTTTATTACTTTACCCCTTTTGATAATTATATAATAAAAAATTTGTGTGTGTGTGTTAACTTTCTCTGGAATATCTGAATATTAATTTTTATATATAATATATAATCGTGATTACCATTATCCATTATCATGCAAGCCCTAACATTAATATTTCAGTACAAAACTTTTTTAACATTAAACATTATTTAAGCTTTAAATTTGCTCTTATTTTATGGTCATTTTAGGTGTTATATTGCCATGGCAACAAACTTGTAAAATTGTATATAACCGCAAAAAAGGTTATCTTTATAGGTTTAGTGTTATCTGAGCTCTGTGGTGTGTGTGTGTGTGTGTGTGTGTGTGTGTGTGTGTGTGTGTGTGTGTGTGTGTGTGTGTGTGTGTGTGTGTGTGTGTGTGTGTGTGTGTGTGTGTGTGTGTGTGTGTGTGTGTGTGTGTGTGTTACCTTTCTGGTGCTGGGCAGAGTAAGGTATTGTGTGTTATCTGGGTTGCTGTAAAGCAGTTTGTTCATGTAGCTCTGGGCTGAACTTTCCAAGTCCTCATGTCTCCCAGACACCAACACATCTACAGGGAACTCCATTCCTGCAGGGGTCAGAGGTCACAAAAATGGCAACTTCATCACTCAACTGTTTTCATTCAACGGTTTTATTAATTACTGTTTATTAAATTTGATCAGAATTCATGAATGACTCATTTCTGTCAAATGCTTTCTACCTGCAAGCAAAGAAACATCCTGATGTTTGCTGTGAAACACAGCAAAAATACAAATAATGAAAAAATGAAAAAAAATACAAATTATAAAAAAATGTGAAAGAGAAGTTACTCACGAGACTTGTATGCTCAGAAAACGATTCATTAGATATTTAAACTGATATAGCTTTAAAACACGTGGAAATAATAAACTTTAATTAATGATGAAAGAAGAACTATGCCATCCGTGAGAGTGATCGTGATATAGCTGATAATCAAAACCAAGCAGATGTCTTCTTAATATTTGGCAGAGAATCCAATTGACGCAGGAACTGTGATCGTAGAGAGGAGGCGGGGCAGAGCAGCTCATTTCCATTTAAAAGGCACATGCACTGTTCTTGACTGTTTTCAGAAAATGGGTATTTACAACATGGATTTATAAATGATCTGTGAGGTATTTTAAGCTGAATCTTCACAGACACATTCTGAGGACACCTGAGATAGGGCTGCACGATTAATCGCATGCGATAGTCATGCGTGTCTCATCAGTAAAGCCGGTTCTGTGATTAGCGGTAATTGTCCATCACCAGCTTTCAAATGGAGCGGCACTTAATATACAGAGCCGTAGTTCGCAGACAATCTACGCAATATCGCGTTCATAATCGCAGATGAATCGAATTCGATTATGAACACGATATTGCGTAGCTTGCTGTTTTCATGCATTGATTTATATTCATTTCATGCATGCATGTTCAAACACCATGTAAAAGTGAATTTTGCATAAAAGGTCCCCTTTAATCTCACATAATCAGATTGTGTACAGAATAATTCATTTGTCATAAGGGATGTTTACATGTTGTTATGTCTGCGGTGCATGGTTTAAGATACTAATTGGATACTGAAGTCAAGGTTTCACTTCATTAAAACTCAAATAATAAAAACAGTTTTCACACTCAAAATTCACTGCACATTATTTCAACCATATATAAAAAAAATTTAAAAAAAAAACACCAAAAAACAAAACAAAACCAAACCAAAAAAAAAAAAAATACACAAACACTTTTATCTACTCAAACAAAGCCGACACAAAACACAAATTCATAGACAAATTCTCTGTTCCAACAGTGCAGACATTATCCTGAACATCAGAGTTGGCTGCTGTCCATCCTCAGCTGGCCTCAATGAATCCCCTAACAACAACTATCTGTGTCACGCTGACAATCAGACCGAACAGTAGCACACACACACAAATGCCCGCTCATATAAACACACACCCAAGCAACCTTCCATGCTTTAAATTAAAAATTGAAAAAGAGCAGGAACAAGTGTAAGAGAACCACATTTTTTAACCTCCTTAGCCTAGTTTTATTTATTTTATTTTCAAAACTAAGCATAAAAAGTAACAAAAAAAAATGTTATTATACTTCATATATTATTGAATTAGAATTTATTGAAGATTGCCATTGTGTCATGACACAATGTTCTTCTCTTCTTACAATGTTCTACATTCTATAGCCATGAATTAAGGGCATGGCGCACGCGGCAAAAAAACAAACAAACAAAAAAAAAAAACAATCAATATTCCGTCTATGGTCTATGCATACAAGCACACCCACACAGTCATACACAACAGCCTTGAGCCACAAAAACCCAACCAGGCACCAAAACACCCCCATCATATCCAGCATTCTTCCAGTGGAATGCATGATCACTTTGCATGTGCCAGACAGGCGCACCACAGTACCTGAGGCTCAGAGCGGCCTGCAAACTATCCAGGAAACCAACTTATATTTCATGTAAATTAATCAAGGATCATAGCGAGACAGAACACACAAAAATAGTTCAAGTCGGCACGAAACAGAAGTTGAGATAGTCGTTTATTTCCTATTGTGATGTATATCTGAGTGAAACGGCTTCTCAGAACACGAACAAATGTAGGGTGGGACTTGATTTTGTCCATTGGGAATTGATTGGATCGTTGTCGTTTGTCAGTCCTGTGATCTCATGTGAGTGACAGGTTGTCCCGCCCTCATGCAGTAAGCAGATAATCAGAGAAAATGTAGTTGCAAGTGGGAGGAAATTGTCCGTTTTGACTTCATAGTGAAATTACATATCGCATCTTTTAAGAAAACAAGCTGAAATGTACGATTGTTTTTTCTAAGCTATAAATCCTTTGCTTCTGAATCTGCATGTTTTGTTAATATAATATACTTTCATTTGCATTATCCAACTGATATCATATAAATAAAATGTACAACATATAAATGATTTGCTGTTAAATGCAGGTTTAGCATCAGTCAAAATTAAGTTAATGAGTGTGCAAAAGCTAAAACCGATCAATAGCATGTTGTGCAAAGCCACATGTTGCATAACAGCTGTCTACAGGAAAGGCCAGAAATAAATGTCTGGGGCCCCCAGCACACTCTCTGCTCCCAGTGTAGAATGTATAGAATACATTCAGTAACTCAACAAATGCTCTCATATGCAGACAGAGAAAGCTTTGTCAGCTAAAACTTGATGCATGCACACATGTAAACATACAGGACTTTTAACTGAAGTATTTCTAAGCTTAATAATTCAGGATGCACTACTATTGAAAAGTTTGGGGTCGGTAAGATTTTTATGTTTTTGAAAGGAAATGCGGTCACAATAGCAAAATATCATGGTCGAAAAATAATTTATTTGAAACAGAATGTCTTTAGGGTCACTTTTGAGCAAGTAAATGCATCCTTGCTGAATAAAAGTATTCTTAACTTAATGTCCCCAAACTTTTGAATGGTAAAAAAAAAAAAAGGAAAAAAGAAGGTTTAAACTCTAAAAGCAGTGAAAATGTCTCTTCTTAATACATACACTCCATGTTTGTAACTAAGAACATATGCATTCCAGCATTCCAAACTATCAGGGGTCTTTCTTTGGCCAAAATGAAAGCAACCCCCACTCTTGAGTGAAGCCAGCAATCCGAAACCCCTTACAATCCTGGATTCACAGCCATGGTTCACTGAGAGCTTTCGAATCTATTCTTGCATCTGTTGTAGTATCACGCAAGCAGAGCAGATAAAGCCAATTAACTTAATCAATCCAAGGCTAAAATCAGCAGGAGGGGATATTAGTGCATTACAGACACTGCACGTGAAAGGAAAGTCATGTTGAACTAAGACTTAGTTACTGATATAGCCTTTGTAAAAACTTTTTAGAGCATGTGACAACTAGCCCCAGTCTCTTTTATAAAAAACAAAAAAACAAGTAGAGTTTTAGTCATCTGACATCAACAGGGAATGGCCGGCTGTACACAACAGACAGTAAAGACTGCGTGATCATCACAGCTATTCTTACATAACAAGTGAGCCAGTTCACTCATTCTCTCATAATCACCATGTCAGATAGAATTAGTAGTCAATCACAAAAAGAAAATTCTGAAGGCAGGCATTTTCCCATGGTTAATCAACAATAATGCTGACTCAGCAGAATTAATGTCAAAGGCTTCTAAATGCAACTTGCCATTACCTTTATCATAACTACATAATATTCTCAGAGTCTTCAGAGTGTAAAAAACTGACAGTGAAAGTTGACAACTCTAACTAGAGTGAAAAATAATTCAAAAGAAGAGACCACAGACGGCGGAGAGATCTTGTTGTCATAAACATAAGGAGGGTGTGTGTGAGAAATGTGAAGTTTCTGAGGGAAGGGAGAGTTGTTTGAATTCTAGTGCTGGATTGAACTGGTTTGATCAAAAGGGGCATGAAAGCAAACTGCACAATAACTTGGAGACAAAAGTTAAGATACTCAGAATTAAAAGACAAAACAAAAATATATTTTAACAGGCTTTATATAGAGACAATTTATAGATAACATATGCACTCACAGTAGTTGGTTAATAAATCAAACTAGATTAAATTTTGGTGTCAATCTGTTTATCCTGGTGGTAGACAATACAAAATGGAATAGTTGATGTCAGAAAAAGCATTTAATTCTTAATTCACATCTAAATTTCAAAACTAATATCTGAATCTTTTAACAGCCCCCCTCTCTCCCCCTCTACTCAAAAAGAACAGAGTGTTCTCTTTCCATGGAAGGAGGATATGCTAGGCTATATGACACGGCTACCACCTCACAACAAAAACCGAATTATTTTCGGGAATCGGTTCTTTTGGACAGTTCGTTTCAAAGAACCGGTTCAAAACTGATTCATGTTTTATGATGGGTGCTTATTGTAATTTCATGTGTACAAAGTTTAGTTTGTTGCAGATATGATTTATTCATACAAAAAAATTGTAAACAGGATTCCGGTATGGTTTAGCCTACGTTAACATCTGCAATTCGTAGTCGAGTAATTTAATTTTCACTGATTAATTAACTCACTCATCGGTTCTCATGTTGTCCAAAAGAGACGGATCGGTTCAGATCGATTTTGAAGCCGGTTCAACCGAATCATCCAACACACCTAAAGTTACGACTCGTTCACGAATTGGGCATCGCTAGCTGCCAACTTATGAGCTCCACTGACTAAATGGACTTTATTTAACATAACCGACAACTTCTCTTAAAATAAAAATAATTAAAATTACAAACGAAGTATCTTTGTTTCACACAAAGTGCAGGGAACGATTCAAACTGAGGGGGGTGTGTCAGAAAATGTGTCTACGACCAACAAAAGCCACCGTCTTTATTATATTAATAAATATTAAAATTAACTACTGCTCTAAGATATGTTATCACTACCTATAACAATAAAGTGCACAGAGGCAAAAAAAAGGGAAAAAAAAGAAAATCCAAACAAAAGCAAAAATAAAATGAGTCTAAATAATAGTAAGTGAATTATAAAGTCCATACCCGTAATTAATTTAATGACGATTTATTGTAAATGCACGCAGATCCAGAAATCATACCCTAAAAACGAGTTTAGTAAAGCGCGTGAGTGCGCAAGCTCATATTTTACCCAATATCTGTGCGCCTCACCTGAAGTCACATGCACATTTTGCTCTTTGATTGAAACAAAATATCCACTAATGCGATGCAACATTTTAACACAACGTCTCAGATACGACCACTCCTTAGAGATTATGAGAGACACAAGCGTAAACATCGACTATTGCTAAGTACATTTAATACGAGACATCTAAATAAACTGCAACCCCCAATACTGGGCCGTGCCAGTTCCGTTGGCTTTCACAACACTCGAGAAACTATCTGCCATGCACGCGACTGGAGGAAAACTGTCGACTCACCTTAACCCTGCTGACGATGTGGTTTTTGTGCGTTTTAAATTTTCCTTTCAGCGTGTTATTTATCCAATAGCCGATATAAGCAGCACGGAACCTCCGCTTGTTGTTAATAACGTCTGCTCGGGAACGCGGTGAGCCCTGCGCGCGCACCCGTAGAGCTGCTTTCTACGGGGTGTGCGAGGTCTCAAACATCTCCACAAAAAAGTAAAGGATTTGAGAAGTGTATTATATTTGTCTTACGTTTAAGTGTCATGAGAGGCAAACTGTACTCTCATCCATCAAAATTCCAAGAAGCGCTGGTGAACAGAAAGATACAATTGTCACAAAAGACTGTGGTGCATTGGGTAAGGAAAAGTCATCTTTCACAGGTTGTCGTGTGTGGAATGTTACGTATATGAGCAAGAGGATAAATTTGTCAGTGGAGGTGTAAAAATAGACTAAAGTCTTGGCTATCAGGCTAAAAGCAGGTGTCAATCCATGTATCTGGTGAATTTGTGCAAAAATAGCTGAGCTACAGTAGATGGCAGTCTTATACTGAGAAATTGATTATTCCAAGAAATGCACAGTACATAACTTGCTTAAGGGTTATAGAGAATAAGTGCCAGACAGTAAAATAGACATCAAGGAGAACCTAATTGCTAAAAATAAAAAGGCTAAATTCAGTTCAGGCAAGCTGTAAAACAGTTTCGTAATATAATTTGGGGTTATGTGACTTTTTAAATGATAGATTTAGATTTAATATATGTAATTTATGTATTAAGATTTATTTATGCTTAAATGGATTAAAAAGATACAAATGAAAACTATATTGAAAACAAGAATATGCTTAACACCCCCCAAAAAGTAGTTGTAAATCAGTGTTGTTGTTGTTGTTGTTAACTAAAACTAATAAAAATCTTTTTGTTAAAGGTGCCCTAGAATTAAAAATTTAATTTATCTTGGCATAGTTAAATAACAAGAGTTCAATACATGGAAATGACATACAGTGAGTCTCAAACACCATTGTTTCCTCCTTCTTATATAAATCTCATTTGTTTAAAAGACCCCCGAAGAACAGGCGAATCTCAACACAACACCGACTGTTACGTAACAGTCGGGATCATTAATATGTATGACCCCAATATTTGCATATGTCAGCCCATGTTCAAGCATTAGACAAGGGCAGGACATCTGGATGTGCACAGCTGAATCATCAGACTAGGAAAAAAAAACTATTGTTTTTCTAAATGTTTCGTTAGCATGTTGCTAATGTACTGTTAAATGTGATTAAAGTTACCATCGTTTCTTACTGTATTCACGGAGACAAGAGCGGTCGCTATTTTCATTATTAAACACTTGCAGTCTGTATAATTCATAAACACAACTTCATTCTTTATAAATCTCTCCAACAGTGTGTAATGTTAGCTTTAGCCACGGAGCACTATCAAACTCATTCAGAATCAAATGTAAACATCCAAATAAATACTATAATTACGCAATTAAACATGTTGCATGACGAAAACACTTTGTAAAGATCCATTTTGAGGGTTATATTAGCTGTGCGAACTTTTTTTTATGTTGTTTAAGGCAAGCGTGAGCTCCGGGGGCGGAGAGCACGAGCATTTAAAGGGGCCGCAGCCTAAATCGGCTCATATTTAATGATGCCCCAAAGTAGGCAGTTAAAAAAATGAATTTAAAAAAATCTATGGGGTATTTTGAGCTGAAACTTCACAGACACATTCAAGGGACACCTTAGACTTATATTACATCTTTTAAAAAGATGTTCTACGGCACCTTTAATTGAAATAAAGATGAAATAAAATAAAATATTAACTTTAAAAACTTGCCTTGGCAACTAACTGAAATAAAGTGAATTGAGGTACTTAAATTACTAAAACTATAACTGAAATAATAAAAAAAATAAAAAAAAAATTAATGAACATGATAATTGCATAACAAAATGAATAAAACCTAAACTAAAATTAAAATGAAACCTGAAAAAATACAAATAAAAGCTACCTCAAAATGTTAATAATAGTATATAAACAATACTAAAATAACACTGTTGTAAACTTATGAACATTAAAGAAGAGGAATGTGCTGAAAAGCACTTCATTATTGTTTCCTACATTAATGTAATGACAGTGTTAATTGTCCTTCATAATAAGCAGATAACACACATTTGTTTCAGTTTTAAGTACTTTATTGGTGAGAAATATTCTTACATTCATATTGTTTAAAGCTGAGCTGCATGATGATAAAACAGTGTACATAAATATAAATGGTAATGCTGAGGACTACATTACACATTATCATGCATCATGCAATTGTAACTTTACTATTGCTAGAACTTAAAGCAATCATTTATTTATTTAATTATTTTTGGTAGGCAAGATTTTTTTTTTTTAAAGTAAGAGCTGCTCAGTCAAGAGCTATTGATCAGCCTATGCTAACAATGGATCACAAAAACAAAACCGCAGCACTTGTGGAGTGGAGAAATTATAGAATCAAAATATGACCCTGGAAGAAATCTATTATTTATTTTGCCAACACCTTTCAGCACAGGCCTTCAGGGCTAAAACAAATTAATAAATAAACAACAGTTAATTAATAAACAAATTTAATATAAAGAAATTTATATTTTGCAAAGAAGATATTCTGAAGAATGCCAATAACCAAACTGTTTCTGGTCCCCATTGACTTCCACATTATAATTGAGGATGAGTAAATGATGACAGATTTTTTATTTCTGGGTGAACTATCCCTTTAAATGCAATCCAAGATTGCAATAAACCAACAAAAAGAGAGTTAAAATAAATCAAAGGGTATGACTCTTTATAATAAATGATTAACCCCTATTTTAAACAAAATAAAAAAAATATGTATACCTTCATATTTTTTAATACACATTCAAATACACAAACTCATACATATACATATTTTATATACATATTTTAATTTAAAATGTCATAAAAAAAAATCTTTTAGACCCCCCCCAGCCAAAAAAAAAAAGAAAAAAAAGAAATCTAAAAATGCCTCTCTTCTTTTTAGAATTTGGTCAATATCATCTCTTTTTACTGCAATTGTGTGTTCAGTGCCAATAATCAAAAAAGACCATATGATTACATTCTTTAAAATATTTTGGTACTGGATTTGTTATATCACCTCTTAATTGTTCAGTAACACATTTTTTAGGTGACAAAAGGTTTCTGCATCATTTTCATTTTCCTCCATACGTGCTGCTAGTTGGCTTATTTATTTATTTATTTATTTATTTATTTATTTATTTATTTATTTATTTATTTATTTATTTTATTTTCCATGCACCTTGTTGGTTTTGTAAAATTGCACCAGAAAAGCTCCATTGGACTTGGAGCAGTGGTTCAAAAAGCCAACTCATCCTCTATTGATTTCTACACAGCAGGGGGCGACAGAGAATAACTTATACACCAGGCAGTCAGTATTACAATGAAATCCAGAATGAGAGTCCATTATTTATACTTGACTCTGCACATTCAGATGTTTTTCTGCAAGCTTTTCTTCTAAACATTCTATAAGAACAGGATCCACTTTTGGATCTACTTTATTAGCAAACCAGTGGCCGTAGTTTAAGAGCCATCTGAGCTCAGCAGCACCATAAATACACACTTCTCGCACACGGACTCCTGTGCACGGTGGGTATAGATCCTCTTCTAAATATGACCACTTCATCAGGCGAGTTTTACTGATCAGTTCTGAGATCTCAGGATCAGATCTCGGCACCTCACCTGGTACTCCAGGCACACGAACCAGAGTCGCCCAGAAATGTTCATCAGGTGAGTATGTATCTTCAGACCAAGCCAAGAAATCTCTGGCTAGGAAACTCCAGTGAACAAAAACCACAAATTCCCTTGAAAGAGTAAAGTATGCACTGCCCACAAACATTTCAATGTTGTGAGGAGGTGGAGATTTCTCCTCAGAAGTGCTGACAGGTGTGTCGTAGTACTCATTGTTATTTTTCAGGATATGATGAACACTCCAGCGCTGTTTCTTTCCTCCAGGCCACTTGCTCTCCACCATGTTCCTGCCTTTCAGCTCCTTTAGATCCGACACCAGCTCGGTGTTTGTCCGCAGTGGAAAGTCCTGACCACACAGGTTGATGACATACTTCCACTTAACCTCAGAATCTAGGAGGTCAGACAGGCAATTGAGATCCGCTCTGAGTCGTGAGATACCTGCATATTGAACCCTCTCCAGTTTTGAGGCAATGAAGACGTTGGGAATGCAGTGGGCCAAACCTTTAATTGCTGAAATAAAGTCAGCTGAAGACTTCAGATCATAATGTATGCAATATATGTTATGCGGCATATAAATGGCCCTGAGCAACCTCTCCACAAGAGCCGCATCCTGGTGAACAACCAAAGAGTAAGCAAGAGGAAATTCACGCTCAAATTCAGTGCCTTGAATCCCATCATAGCCCTGTGTCACAACAAACCAATCACAATCAGAGGTGGCATTCACGATAGTCTGGTCAGTTGCCCCTACATAGGTTAATGCCATATTTTACTGTCAGCCGCAGCCTTTCAGACAATCCTGCTTCCTGTCCTCCTCCTCCTTCATTTTCTCTTAAAGTTATGATCATAAAACAGCATATAATGAGTGCTAGTGTAAAACTGATGAAACAGACATTTTTCCGTTTGAGGTGAAGCCACAATCTTTTCATTCTGTAGGGGGAAATAAAGAAATCTTTTAAAAATCTAAATTTTTTTAGTCTTAACCTGCCAACAAAATCCACCAGATTACTTTAGTACTACAATGTAATAAATTTCTCAATGTAAAAATTATTACATTATTACATTTTGAGAAAATGATTACATTATGAACATTTGATTACAATAATAATGTAATATTTATTACATTATGTGCAGTTTTTACAATACACTAAAAATGCTGTGTTAAAAACAACCAAAGTTGGGTTAAATATGGATAAGCCCAGTGACTGGGTTGTTTTTACCCAATGGTTGGGTTAAATGTTTGACCAACCTGTTGGGCAGGTTTATTTAACTCAACTATTGCTTAAAGGTGCCATCGAATTGAACATTGAATTTACCTCGGCATAGTTGAATGACAAAAGTTCAGTACGGAAATGACATACAGTGAGTCTCAAACACCATTGTTTCCTCCTTCTTATATAAATCTCATTAGTTTAAAAGACCTCCGAAGAACAGGCGAATCTCAACATAACACTGTTACGTAACAGTCGGGGTGTACGCCCCCAATATTTGCATATGCCAGCTCATGATCGAGGCATTACAAAAGGGCAGCCAGTATTAATGTCTGGATGAGCACAGCTGAATCATCAGACTAGGTAAGCAAGCAAGGACAACAGTGAAAAATGGCAGATGGAGCAATAATAACTGACATGATCCATGATAACATGATATTTTTTGTGATATTTGTAAATTGTCTTTCTAAATGTTTTGTTAGCATGTTGCTAATGTGCTGTTAAATGTGGTTAAAGTTACCATCGTTTCTTACTCTATTCGTGGAGACAAGAGCCGTTGCTATTTTCATTTTTAAACACTTACAGTCTGTATAATGCATAAACATATCTTCATTCTTTATAAATCTCTCCAACAGTGTAGCATTAGCCGTTAGCCACGGAACACAGCCTCAAACTCATTCAGAATCAAATGTAAACATTCAAATAAATACCATACCTTACGCGATTAGACACGCTGCATGACGAACACTTTGTAAAGATCCATTTTGAGGGTTATATTAGCTGTGTGAACTTTATTTATGCAGTGATAGAGTCGAGAGCTCGGGAGGGGGCGGAGAGCGCGCGATTGAAAGGGGCCACAGGCATTTCTAATCATGCCTCAAAATAGGCAGTTAAAAAAATTCATTTAAAAAAATCTATGAGGTATTTTGAGCTGCAACTTCACAGACACATTCAGGGGAAACCTAGATTTATATTACATCTTGTAAAAAAACGTTCGATGGCACCTTTAAAAATGAACCCAAAAAATGAACCCAAAATATGTTGGGAAATAAAAATCACAAACACTAATAATCAAATGTTAACATTTATTAATAAGCAATTTAATAAATGTTAAATTTTGATTTCATTTTAAGCAAGCAATATGGTAATTATTAATAGTTGAGTTAAATAAAACTACCCAGCAGGTTGGGCCAAACATTTAACCCAATCACTGGGTTTGTCCATTTTTAACCCAACTTTAACCCAGCATTTTTTAGAATGTATGTGCAGTTATTAAACTACCAGTTGCTACAAACCATAAATAAACATAAAAGAAAGATTATAAAAGTAAAATCTTGTACTAGTAATATAGCTACTAAATGTAGCTAGTGTTATTTTTATGCTTAATCATATTTAAACATACTAGATTATAATTAATTTTCTAACAAAGAGAAACAGATGCTTACCATATAAGAGTTCCTCCTCTTATACATGGAAACTCACACAAATTATAGAGGACACCATGAAATTACTCCACTCAGAGCAATATAAACAACTACAGGATCACAAAATAGACTTTCCTAAAATTGTATTTTACTGAACAGTCTAGACTCAATTAAATTGAGACAACTTCCCAAAAGGCAGTCAGTGCTCTCATCAAAGTTACAAAGCGACAGGCTGTCGACAACCTTGCATGTGTACACACAGTTATCAGATGCATACAGATAATTCTTTCACAACTTGTTCTACAGGATTTCATTTCCTTTTATCCCACTTCTGTTGCTGTCTGTCTAGAGCTGCTTAAGGTCAAAAGTGTTGAAAGGGGTGGAATTTATAGGGATATATGCAGTCATAGGTGCCGATATATGTTTCTGACGGTGGGTGATCAGTAGCGGTTCACAAAATAAAATTCAATAAATAGCCTACCTATTTACAAAAATAACTAAGTAAAACAATTGACCCTTCGCCGGGAGTTTGATTGACAAGCGATCTAACCAATCAGAACACCGCATCCGCCATTTTGTCCGACAAAGCAGATAGGAGTTAGAAGATTAACCTCGGTGGAGTTAAACTTGAAAAATTGTGTATATTGACGTATTTACGCGTTTGAAACAACATTCATTCTCATGTTCATTCATGTTTATTTGACGCTATAAATGGACTCGTAGTAAGAGATGATCGGTTAACCAGCCTCTTGAGCCGAGGCACTACAGCAATCTGTCACGACCCTGGTCACGACACATTAAAGAGCCACAAAACGGTTTTTATTGTTGGAATTTAATAACACAGTTTGAAAGCTGGGACTTTGTTTTATATCATAAGTAACCTGCTCTGTCTTGTCTGTCAACGTTTTTTTCAGTATCCTCTTTGCTCCGCGATGTATTTTTCACTGTGTGTGGCGTGATAGCGCCACAGCTTGTCAGAGAAAGCAACAGTAAGGGGGGCGGGTCTTTGCAAAGGGTCAATAGATGCTGCGTTCCAGGCAGTTTTTTGAGCCCGTAAGTCACAACTTTAAATCTCGACTCACGACTTTGTAGCGTTCCAGGAAAGTCACGCCAAACTGCGTAAAAGTGTAAACAAACCAACATGGCGGACCGTACGGGGCTTATGCTCATTAACAATTATTTCTATGCCAAAGCTAGGTGCTTACTTCTTGCTTATATGAGGGAAACAGAGGAGGAAAACGGCGCATAAGGCAAGAGAAGCTGTTATACCTTTTATTTTACTGTGCACTTGCATAAACACTGCATCCATAGGGGCTGCCATTGTAGTTTCGCAGGCTATGTGACGTCAGAACTCGTAACTGGGAGTACATCGATCTAGTACGAGTTCACGGGTGGGAAGTCACGGCGTTGACTGCTGTTCCAGTGCACTTTCACAGGTAGAAGGTTGGAAAAACACGGGTTACGGGTTGCCTGGAACGCGACAAGAGTGCCCCAGGGATGACGCGTTTTTGTAGGCCAACCCGGAAGTTAGCGGCGCACGGGTTCCCTTGACTGAAAGCCTATTCATTTTTCCCATATACTTTTGGAAAATCGCAGAAAATAAGCTCTGTGTTTAACAAAGGGTTATGACACTTACACGTTTTGTCTATCAAGATAATCTTTACAAGTTAACACAACATTTATAGATTTTGAAGCCTAAATAAAGTCATCAGATATAAAAGGCTAACAGTAGGCTATAAACGGACTCATTACGAGATTTCAATGACAGTCAGTTTTGTTCCTTTACAAGATTTCAATGACAGTCAGTTTTGTTCCCTATACGAGATTTCCAAGATGGTCAATTTTGTTCTATTAATGAGATTTCAATGACGGTCTGTTTTGTTCCATTATGATATCTTGACGATGGTTGTTTTTTTTTTTCTTCTGTTTTTTGTTTGTTTGTTTTGTTTTACAGCAGCAGCAGGGGAGGACTATTATGCTGTGCAGAACTGAGAAAAACAGATGATGGCACGGTTTGATCTTCGGCTGACCAATCAGCTTGAATATTCTATTTCTACACATGGGTGGGAATTAAATGCCCCTTTCTGCTGATTGGTCAGCCGAAGATCAAACCGTGAAGATCAAAGTTTTAATTTATGCAATGTAACATTTAGATTCTAAACTATTTATGTAAAGAAGGCTCGTACTTCAGTCGGGTCCTAATCAGCATCTTTACATGCAGAGAAATGATCACTGACTGGCACAGTGTTACGGTAACTGGTGTAAAGACGAGGCAAATACGGATCTCCACAATAACAATGGGTCTTTTAATGAACAACGCAAGGAAACACCAGACATACTCAATATAACATTTAGGACAGACAAGGAGTGGAGGGAGTGAGTCCATTATATAGGAGGTGATGATGATAAGGAACAGGTGCAGTTGATCCGTGACGATGAGGAGATGACGAGGGAAGTGAGTGCAGGTGAGGAGACAAGAGGATCATGGGAAATGGAGTTCTGGAGACGAGGGAACTGTGACAGTACCGCCTCCTCCCGCGACCACGCGCCGTACATGTAACACTGGGGAGGGGGGGTGGGCGCCCTGGAGACCTCATGCCGGTGCAGGGAGAGGCATGGGTAGGAGAGGAGGTCTCCAGGGCGGGTCCATGAGCCATGGCGGGTCAGGTGCAGTGGGTAGCCATGGCGGGTCAGGCGCAGCGGGCAGCCATGGTGGGTCAGGTGCAGTGGGCAGCAGGATTCTGGGGTGAGGTGAGCTGCTGATGCCCGATAAGCTGCTGATGGGGCTGGACAAGGACTCTGGTTCCTTTGAACTTTATCCACTTCAAAATTAGAACCATTTAAAAGGAGAATAATATTCAGGGAATCGACTAAGGAGAAATTACAGGCTGGTTCGTTATAACGAATAACGTCCCTGTCCAGTCCCATCAGAAAAACAGCATTAAGGCAGGCATCAGTCCAGCTCACCAAATAAGAAACCTCCAAAAACTCCTCCACATACCTCTCCAACGGCCTGCCACTCTGCCGCAGATGGCAAAGTCTTTCGTCCGCCCTGAGAGGTTTTGGAGGCTCGGGAAACAGGAGAATACCCATTCCTTCAGTGTGGAAATCCAACGGTTCAGGTCTGTCCTTCTGTTACAGTAGCTGGTGTAAAGACGAGGCAAATACGGATCTCCACAATAACAATGGGTCTTTTAATGAACAACGCAAGGAAACACCAGACATACTCAATATAAGATTTAGGACAGACAAGGAGTGGAGGGAGTGAGTCCATTATATAGGAGGAGACGAGGGAACTGTGACACACAGCCTTTATATTGTACAACAAACAAATTAAATTAAGCAGAATAACCTTTTAGATGTTTGGTTGACTATTTTATTTTGATAATGAACAGGCTACGATGTCAAGTTAGCAGTATGTTGTGTGAGTGCGTGAGGCGCCTCCGCGATCACCTGGATTTTTTCTTTATAGTCAGATAAGAGTAGGACATCATTCAAAATGGTAAAATTTATTTTTATTTATGTACATTCAAAATGACTACAAAATGTCATGCCTTTGAAAAATAAAGAAAACTTCAGAATGTGCTGCACATCTCAATCTCCTTGAAAAAAACATCTTTCTGGCACACACCACAAACATGAACCAAAACACAGCGAATACTTGACACACCTACTTTTAGATTATTTGATGTTAAATGCATTATATAAGTCACTGATGATTGCATGTGATAATGTGACAGTCCGGAAAATATGGTAGGCTATAGCAAATTATTTTGAGGACCCCCTGGCACTTTGAGAACCTCTGGTCTACACACAAGAAAGACCTGTTTAAACTGTGCCCTGCTACAGGTTGTGTCAAGCCTTTCATTAGTTTGGTGGTTTGATGAGAAACAGATAAAAAGTATTAGCAATAAATGCGTCAAGAATATGTACAACTGCAGTAGTGGAGGATTATTATTCTGCTGTGTGGAATTGAGGCAGAACTGATGACGACACGGTTTGATCTTTGGCTTACCAATCAGCAGAAAAGGGCGTTCAATTCCCGCTCACGTTTAGAAATCGAATATTCAAGCTGTTTATTCATTTAACATTTATTTGTTTATTAAATGTTTATGACAAGTCTCAAATCGGGCCATGCCCTACAATCGTTTGGGGGTACAAATCGGGCTCTTAAAATCTTCAAGTGTATAGCCAGCCTTACAAGATCTTAATGGTTGACAGTTTTGTTTTGTTTTGTTTTGTTATGAGATTTCAATTATCCTTTAATGTGCATATATATTGCACATACATGTTCCCATATAAATGTGAATGTATGTACACACATTCACAGAATCAGTTACTGCAGATTTCTAGTTCCCAGCATGCTTTGTTTCTGGCTGTTAAAGGAAGGGTCAATGTTGAAATTAAGTGTTATTTCATGTGTTCTGCTCAATATTAATATAAGGGGAGATCTGTTAGTGGTTAATGTTCTATTATTTTGGAATTTAAAATGGTTTCTGGTATGTCTGAGTTTTTGGGGTTACCATTGTGCTGAAGAGTAGAGCCTGTGGTTAGGTTGAAATACTTACAAGAGTCGTAAACGTTAAAACTTAAAAAGTCGTAAAGATTATGTTTGTTTTTTTTTGATGAATGGTTTAGTACATGCAGATTTGCTTGTGTTATTGTTAGTTTTAAAATTCACAACATATAAAAGATATAGTGCCTTATATATTGCCATGTGTATGTACTATATCAGTGTTCTCAAACTCAATTCGTAGAAAGCCACAGCTCTGTACAGTTTCGTTCCAACCCTAGTCAAACACACCTGATCCAGCTAATCAAGGTCATCAGGATTACTAGAAACTTCCAAGCAAGTGTGAGTTGGAGCTGATTGGAGCTATAAACACTGCAGAGTTTTGGCCCTCCAGAAACTGAGTTTGAGACCACTGGCTTATATGTTCAAAAAATGTATAATATGCAGTACCAAAACATCACATGAGTCAAATCTTTCAAGATCTCAGCAGAGGAGGACTTAACAACTCCACAAACAGCATTACCAGCTTCACTTTTGACTAAACCGTTTGACTTCATTTCATTAACCATCATGGTGATCAGTATTTGCTTTAGTTGTGCAGTTTTACTCTTTGACTTTAACATTAGTTGTACTTTGGGTGCTGTGACTGTTCGTTGGGGAAAGAGAAGCAGATGATGTTGTTTATTTGATAAAGATATAATCATTGTATAGCTGGTATTCTAGGATTCATTCATTATATAACTTTGAATTATAGCAAGACTGTAATTCTATATTGTACATTAAGCATTTTGAATTGCAACACCTGTTAGACTAACCACCAAAATATAAATCTCAACAATGGTGACGCTTCTATATCAAACTATTATTAATCTGAAATTAATTGCATTACATGATAAAACAAACAAACAAACAAACAAACAAAAACACTGTAAGATTAGACCACTCTTCATCAAGTTGTCAACATCACATTGAGAATCCATTATTTATACTTGACTCTGCACCTTCAGACGTTTTTCTGCAAGCTTTTCTTCTAAACATTCTATAAGAACAGGATCCACTTTTGGATCTACTTTATTAGCAAACCAGTGGCCGTAGTTTAGGAGCCATCTGAGCTCAGCAGCACCATAAATACACACAGCTCGTACATGGACTCCTGTGCACGGTGGGTATAGATCCTCTTCTAAATATGACCACTTCACCAGGCGAGTTTTACTGATCAGTTCTGAGATCTCAGGATCAGATCTCGGCACCTCACCTGGTACTCCAGGCACACGAACCAGAGTCGCCCAGAAATGTTCATCAGGTGAGTATGTATCTTCAGACCAAGCCAAGAAATCTCTGGCTAGGAAACTCCAGTGAACAAAAACCACAAATTCCCTTGAGAGAGTAAAGTACGCACTGCCCACAAACATTTCAATGTTGCGAGGAGGTGGAGATTTCTCCTCAGAAGTGCTGACAGGTGTGTCGTAGTACTCAGAGTTGTTATTTTTCAGGATATGATGAACACTCCAGCGCTGTTTCTTTCCTCCAGGCCACTTGCTCTCCACCATGTTCCTGCCTTTCAGCTCCTTTAGATCCGACACCAGCTCGGCGTTTGTCCGCAGTGGAAAGTCCTGACCACACAGGTTGATGACATACTTCCACTTAACCTCAGAATCTAGGAGGTCAGACAGGCAATTGAGATCCGCTCTGAGTCGTGAGATACCTGCATATTGAACCCTCTCCAGTTTTGAGGCAATGAAGACGTTGGGAATGCAGTGGGCCAAACCTTTAATTGCTGAAATAAAGTCAGCTGAAGACTTCAGATCATAATGTATGCAATATATGTTATGCGGCATATAAATGGCCCTGAGCAACCTCTCCACAAGAGCCGCATCCTGGTGAACAACCAAAGAGTAAGCAAGAGGAAATTCACGCTCAAATTCAGTGCCTTGAATCCCATCATAGCCCTGTGTCACAACAAACCAATCACAATCAGAGGTGGCATTCACGATAGTCTGGTCAGTTGCCCCTACATAGGTTTTTTGCTTGCGGATGGCTAAAGTTTTGCTCACTTCCCCAGGTTCCATTTCATAAATTGCTGTGCAGTTAATGCCATATTTTACTGTCAGCCGCAGCCTTTCAGACAATCCTGCTTCCTGTCCTCCTCCTCCTTCATTTACTCTTAAAATTATGATAATAAAACAGCATATAATGAGTGCTAGCGTAAAACTGATGAAACAGACATTTTTCAGTTTGAGGTGAAGCCACAATCGTTTCATTCTGTAGGAAATAAAGGCACATTACAAATTATGTACACTGTAATTTAAACAGAGAAACAAGAGTTACATTTTACAGACATGTAGGGTGAATTCAGGTTGATTGAGACACCTTTTGCCATTGAGATGACTTGGAAAAAGTGTCCCATCAATCAGAACTCATCCCTTTTGACAGTTTCTTTGTCTATTTGTGCTCTGCTAACAAAAAAAAAAAATAGTTTCACAGTAAACCACAAGTTTCAGTGTTTCAGTGAGTTACTCATAAAGACATTGTTTGAAATGGTATTGCCACACCTTAAATGTGAAGAAAAGCTTGCAGCTGCTGTGAAAAAGTCACTCAGTCACACCTTAGATTTTTAGTGCACCAGACAGATTATATGTATATATTTTATATATACATATTTTATATATTTTATATAACCATGCATTTTATTACATTATTATTGTAATAAAATGTTTATAATGTAATAATTTTCTCTAATAAAATCTTGAGCACATAATGTAATAACAATTTTTACATTATTGGAAATTTATTACATTATAAACTCACCAAAACTGTTGTGAATTAATTAGAGTAATAATAGTAATAACAGAATGTTTAATTAACTGTCATTGATAATAACAGCTTGCCATTTATTTGGTTGTTCACAGTAAAATCTCCAGAGTTAAATCAACTCTTCTCAGAGTACATATGGTCCCTCTCTGAATAGTGTTAATGAGATAATTAAACAATTAATTATAAAGTGGTGATTGAACATTAATGATGAACACCTGCTGTTAACAAGCAGAATCACTGAAGAAAAGAGAAACACAAGAACTACAACTGACTTCAGCCACAGCCTTAGATGAAAAGATAAAAGACATTAAATCTCTCAAGATCTGATTCACTTATTACTAACCAGATTGACTTTATTTCTATCACATATCTACAGAGATTTTTTATGAGAATTAACCAGAGGTTTAGAAGTTGGTGTTTTATTGGTCAAAAAATTTATGCTGATGATGAACAACTAATACTGCTCAGGCTTATACATGAAAATGTCTCAGTTACGTATGTAACCCTTGTTCCCTGAAGGAGGGAACGGAGACGTACGTCAGTAGTGACCAACGAATTGGGATATCGCTAAAGAGCCCCTATCAGCTTCGAGAGAACTAAAACAAGCCAATGAACATTGGCGTGCGATATTTGCATAATGCGCACCGCCCACCTCCAGGGGATATAAATAGGAAGTGGATGCAATCGCACTCTGTTTTTCGCTGAGGAGACAACTGGTGTCCGCACTGCAGCAAGGGCACAGAAACTGTGGCGACGGGACGTACGTCTCCGTTCCCTCCTTCAGGGAACGAGGGTTACATACGTAACCGAGACGTTCCCTTTCAGTCGGTCACGTTCGACGTATGTCGATCCCAACTAAAATGCCACAGTTACGAAACCCCTTCCAGTGCCCAGCGAAAGCCCGGCCACCTGTCGCACCAATAGGGACGGTGAAGGGGGCGAGCTAACGCCGAGAGAGTCTACTGCTGTTCCGATCTACCCGCTAACTAGACTACACTGGGGAAGCGAACCCGAAGGGACGCTGCGGAAGCCACCACCTACCCTCGGGGAGGAATTTACATGGAGAATACGTATGGACTGACACTAGGGCAGTACGCATACGAAGTCCCTGGAATGGCCCCACCTAAGTAGGGGGAGACTCATTGACAGGTGACAGCAGAGAAGCTCTGCTCAGGGAAAGACACAGGCTCACCAAGGGAGTTTAACCGTGGACAATACACATATGGGACCACTCATGTGGAGGGGTCACAACACATGGAACCCAGCCAACAGACAACGTCAGGGACGGATGTCGGCCTAGCATCAGACACTCTGCAATGTCCGAGCCGCAGGGGAGGCAGAGGAGCTCGACAGGGTTCGCCAACCGGGGAACACGACTGGAGTCAAACATGCACTTATCCGGCCCAGGGGGCGGGAATGGCATTGCAAGCTGACACAAAAGAGCAAGTACAACGCGTCTACCGGCTAGTTGAAGCGAGTACACGGGAAGATACCGGCTCTACACGTAAGCTAAACAACCTAGCAAACATTTTGGGTGTCGCCCAGACAGCCTTCCCCTCTGCTGGCCTCCATAACAGACAAGAGCTGATCTGAGGTCCTAAAGCTTCGAGTTCTGTCCACGTAACGCGCAGAGCACGAACTGAACAGAGCGGAGCCAGGGCTGGGTCTGCCTCTTCCGAAGGCAGCGCTTGCAGGTTCACTACCTGATCTCAGAAGGGAGTGGTAGGAACCTTGGGCACATATCCGGGTCGGGATCTCAGGATAACGTGAGAATCTCCAGGCCTGAATTCCAGGCACGATTCGTCGACCGAAGATGCGTGCAGGTTCGCCCCCCTCAGGAACCTGATGATCAGATCGTGCTACCCCAGGGACTACCATCAACTGCATGGTGATGTGCGGCTAAGCGGCTACATACACCTAGAGGGTGGAGGGAGACAGCTTTCGCTCCAGGCCCTCTTGCAGGAAGGAAGCACATCCGACCGAACATAATCGGGGGTCCTCTCGCGAGAGGAGCACCGCGACAAACAGGTTCCACTTCAACGCATAGAGGCTCCTAGTGGAAGGAGCTCTAGCGGAAGTGATGGTGTCTACGACCGCTTACGGGAGATCACTCAGAACCTCTGCCTCCCATTCAGGGACCACGCGAGGAGGTTCTCAGGTGGTCCTTTCTCAGAGGAATGTGCCAGGGAGAGGGCTGTCGCAAAGAGCTTAGGTCCGAAAACCAGGTCTGAGTGGGCCAGTATGGAGCCACCAAGAAGACCTGCTCCTTGTCCCTGACTTCGTACAAGAATAGTGCGAAAAAGGCTCACTGGGGAATTCTAACGCATGTTGCATGGACCCCGGGGCCAGCTGTGTGCCAGGGCATCCGTGCCGAGTGTGCCGCCAGTCAGGGAATGGAACCACTGGCTGAGGGCATTCCTGGGGAGACAACAGATATCTCTGGGCCTCGCCAAAGTGCTGCCAGATCAGCTGGACCACCTGGGGATGGAGCCGCCACTCGCCCACAAGTGGAGGCTGCCGTGAGAGCTCGAGGCTGCACGGTTGAGCACACCTGGGATATGAATGGCACGAAGCGACCTCAGATGCTTCTGACTCCATAACGAGATGGAGGGCGAGTTGCGACAAGCGACGGAAGCGTAGACCACCTGAAGGTTGATGTATGCAACGGCCGCAGTGCTGTCCGAGTGGACCAGTACGTGCTTGTCTGACAGCAGCTCCTTGAAGCGGCCCAGTGCAAGACGTACTGCTAGCAACTCTAGGCAGTTGATATGCCAATGCAGTTAAGGCCCCGTCCAAGGCCCGACACTGCATGCCCATTGTACGTGGCCTCCATCCAGTGGCTGAGGCATCTGAGGAGACCACAGGATGACTGGACACCTGTTCGAGGGGCACTCCTGCCCCTAGGAACAAGGGGTCTGGCCACCGGATGAGGGTGCGACGGCAGCTCGGTGTCACGCGCTGCCACGCCCATCTCGGGACCCGGCTGCGGAGCCAGTGTTGAAGCGGCCACATATGGAGCAATCCGAGCAGCGTGACCGCGGCTACAGATGCCATATGCCCCAGGAGCCTCTGAAAGTCTTTCAGTGGCGCCGCTGTCCTGCGCTTGAGCGTACTTAGGCAGTTCCACACCGACTGTACGTGCTCCTCCCGAGGGGGGAAGTCCGGGCGACCGAGTCTAGCTTGAGACCGAAATAAGAGATCCTCAGCCCGGGGGCAAGTTTGCTCTTGTCCCAGTTGTCCCAACCGGCTGAGGTGAGCTAAACCCATGTCCCTGTGTTCGCACAACTGCTCTTGCGAACTGGCCAGGAAAACCAGTCATCAAGGTAGTTGCGAACGGCCTGTTTCCTGAGGGGAACAATGGCCGCGTCTGCGACCGCGACCTTCGTAAAGATGCGGTGCGACAGGGCCAGCCCGAAGGGTAGGATTTTGTACTGACATGCTCGACCTGTGGCGAAGCAGAATCGAGACATGACGTATGCATCCTACAGGTCAAACGCTGCAAACCAATCCTCGGACGGACGCATTCGAAAATGCGCTTCTGCATGAGCATCCTAAACGGCAGCCTGAGGGTACTGGTTCAAGATGCGCAGATCCAGGATTGGCCCTAGCCCACCGCCCTTTAGGGTACAATGAAGTAGAGGCTGTAAACCCTGACTTCAAATCGCCTGAAGGGACCGGCTCGATTGCATCCTTCACCAGGAGGACAGCAATCTCCGCCCGGAGAACAGGGCAATGTCCAGCGACACCTGAGTGTAGTGGACACCCCTGAAAACCGGAGGACACCGGACGAACTGAATCGCATAGCCGAGTCTGAAAGTACGAATGAACCAGCGGAACGAAACGCACCACGGACGTACCGGGGGTGGGGCAGCGAACCAGAGTACGGGGACCCGACTCGGACGGCATGGTAGCGGCCCAGAGTGTGATCAGACTCTGCGAGGTAGCAGTGCGTATGGGAGACGGCACACAGGGCGCGGCCTGCACCAACACACTGACACCTGCTGGCGAAGTGAGAGGGTGCTGGGAGTGGCAAGGCGGAACCTTGCACACTGCCAGCCATAACCACTTGGGACCTGGAAGACCAGAAAACAGCTTTTAGTGGGTACCTCTGGACTCCGGAGAGCCAGCGGCAGAACAGACCAAATTCTCTACCTGGCCCTCCTCCGGGGAGGTAGCGATGCGAGCACCGTCTTCCTAAGAACTGCTTACCTAGCTCCAGGTTGCCTACCGCTACCCGCTAGCCAACTGGGTTGACTGCAGGCTGGGCGGGCTGGATTTTAGGCCAGCTTGTGAGATGAGTGCATTGAGAAAGCGTACTTAGACGGCAACACATCCCAACAAGGCTAGCCAGGGGTGTTTCTGGACCACCAAGGTGGACATCGTCTGGCCAGGGGCCTGCGTTATGACTTGCATCATGCGTAGCTCAACCCAGACTCAGAACTACCAAATGCAAAGAGTACTTTGGCCACGGACTTGCCGGGGTCATGACTCATGGAGGGCAGAGGTGGTGTGCCCGTAGCACTGCCACCCCACCCTAGATGGTAGTGAGAGAGAAAAAACTTGCAATGCAGATTATGGCCCCCTTGGCGTGCCATATTAGACACCAAAAAAGGCCACAAACTGACAAGTTTTTCCATGCACTTCTGGGCTAAGAAAGGGGGCGGGGCAAGGCAGAAACACGTCGCACAATGCCCCCAGAGGCCCGGGAAAGCATTGTTGTTAAGTCTGAATCTGATTCAGCACAAGCACACCACAACCGTGGGATGGTCAGCTTCATCTTCATTTTAAGAGCGCAACAACATTCTCTCCAATGTAGCAGTCAACATCTGATCCTCTGCTGAAGCTCTGACTAAGACGCTAGGTCCCCCATGAGAAGGACCAGCAATCCAGCAGAAGCTACCAGCCATGTTGAACAGTGAACGTGGCCGCCCAACTGGACAACACACGGCGCACTGAGCGCCGACGTGGCCATGTTGTACATGAACCACCCACGAACACAGACACAACATGTTTGTGATGCACTAAAGGAGTGGGGGGCCCACGGAGAATGGCTCGGCGGGTATAGCCCCACTGTGATCCTCTGGTCACCCAAGCTTCTTAACCAAAGTAGTATTTTTCTGATTAAAAAAAAAAAACTAGATCAGGGAATAAGTGAGGGGACTCCACCTCATTAAAGGCACTCGAGTCTCGACCGTGCATCTAGAGCACCAGACGGCGCGCAGGGTTGCCATAGCAACGCGCGCTGTCAACCGGCAGCTCGACGGCACACGGCGCACTGAGCACTCAAGCCCTTACGAGAAAGGCGAGACAAACAACGCGCCGACGTGGGCATGCTCTCATTCTCACGAGAACATGAACCACCCACAAACACAGTCTCAGCATGCTAAGCAGACATGAGAGAAAGTGATTGTGGCCATCAGCGAGGATAGGAAACGACCGCCGCCAGAAACGCACAGACTGAATGATGTCTTGAAAAAGATGCAGTGTCCGTCTGTGAAGTCTGATATAGAAGGGGAAATACAGCTCTTTCTATGTCGAGACACACAGGGAGTGTCACGAGAGTGTGTACACATACACATACACCAACTTATGGATTTACAGCGGAACGCTGTTTCACAGCATTAGTTTCTGCCCGGCTCCTCACGGACTCGTAACAGTTGGAGTCGTAACACCAACACGGTAAGGCTGCTTCTTTTCATTCTTCAGACTTGTTTGAAGTTCAGTCAGGCTGTAGGACACCAAAGTGTTGGCTCCGAATCGAAAGACAGAGTGCGATTGCATCCGCTTCCTATTTATATCCCCCGGAGGTGGGCGGTGCGCATTATGCAAATACCGCACGCCAATGTTCATTGGCTTGTTTTAGTTTTCTCGAAGCTGATAGGGGCTCTCTAGCGATATCCCAATTAGTCGGTCACTACTGACGTACGTCGAACGTGACCGACTGAAAGGGAACATTGCATACAATCCTCAACAGTGGTGACAATAATTATTCATACTGCAGTGCATGATGGGAGTTTTGTCCTATGGTGATACCCAGCATGCACAGCAGCATGAAGTCTTTTTTTATCACTGTTGTTGAGATTCATATGCTGATTATTGATGTTTTATGCACTAGCCTACGTGGTTTTAAAATTATTCAAGATATCTGTTTGCCGCAACACTTTCTTCTCATGCTGCAGTTTCACAGGGTTGGTAGTGCAAAACCAAAATGTGTAAATGACAAAACATTTGACCACATTTCACTATGACTATCATATAAAAGCAGCTAATATCTGCTCACTGTAAAGCACTGATCTCACCACTTTATGACAACATATGCATTGTTGCAGAAAAAATCTAACATAGAAAGTCAAGGGTCAAGAGCCCAACTTAATCAAACACTGATCTCAATGGTGGTGGTATTTTTTCTCTCTTCTTAAATTCTCTTCTCAATCTGGTTAGTAATATGTGAAACTTGTAATGCTGTTTGTGGAGTTTTTTAATCAGATCTTCAGAGATTTAACAATTATTATCTTTAGATTATCTGTCAGTTGAGTTCATCAGTTGAGTTCATCTAAGGTTGTGATTGAAGTCAGATGTAGTTCTTGTGTTTCTCTTTTCTTCAGTGATTGTGCTTGTTAAAAGCAGGTGTTCATCACTAATGCTCAATCATCACTTAATTGTTTAATTATCTCATTAACTTTAACTTTGCTTCAGTGTTATTTTAACACCTATATATACCATATGTACTCTGAGAAGAGTTGATTTAACACTAGGGACTTTGCTGTGTTTACTTACACAATATAGTTTATATAGCTTATAGTTACTCCTCATATTTGATATTAATAAAACATGTCAGCAAATTATGTTTGAATGGATTGTTATTGCTTCTTCCATAGACATCAGTGTGTATTTTACAAACTACAAATGTATTGTTTTACTAGTACTTATGTGTATTTGAATGTCTGAAATGTAAAATAAACATTATGTGGTTGAAAACTTTGCATAGTTGTGATATATGACAAACCTAAGCGTGTCAGTCTCTGGCTCAACGCCAGCCAATGTGCAGTTTGAATTTGGCAGTTATGTGACGTCACTGAACATTCTAAATCTCATATGTGGGACCATACTCCCAGGGCCACGGAAATAAGAATCCCATATGGGACCATACTGCTTAAAGGATTAAATGTTTGACCAAAATGTTGGGCAGTTTTATTTAACTCAACTATTGTTTAAAAATTACTAAATGGCTGGCCAAAAATGAACCAAAAATATGTTGGAAGTTAAAAATCAGACACATAATTACTAGAGGCAACACTAATAATCAAATGTGAACATTTATTAATAAGCAATTTAATAAATGTTTATTATTATAACTTATTCAATATATTAATTAATATTCATGCCCAACCTATTTTGATTTCATTTTAGGCAAGCAATATAGTAATTTTTAATCAATAGTTGAGTTAAATAAAACTACCCAGCAGGTTGGGTCAAACATTTAACCCAATCACTGGGTTTGTCCATTTTTAACCCAGCTTGGTTTATTTTTAACACAAGCATTTTTTAGAATGTATGCAGTTATTAAACTATGAGTTGCTACAAACCATAAATAAAAATAAAAGAAAGAAGAAAGATTATAAATGTAAAATCTTGTATAAGTAATATAGCTACTAAATTTAGCTAGTGTTATTTTTTTTATGCTTAATCATATTTAAACATAATAGATTATAATTAATTTTCTAACAAAGAGAAACAGATGCTTACCCTATAAGAGTTCCTCCTCTTATACATGGAAACTCACACAAATTATAGAGGACACCATGAAATTACTCCACTCAGAGCAATATAAACAACTACAGGATCACAAAATAGACTTTCCTAAAATTGTATTTAACTGAACAGTCTAGACTCAATTAAATTGAGACAACTTCCCAAAAGGCAGTCAGTGCTCTCATCAAAGTTACAAAGTGACAGGCTGTCGACAACCTTGCATGTGTACACACAGTTATCAGATGCACACAGATAATTCTTTCACGACCTGTTCTACAGGATTTCATTTTCTTTTATCCCACTTCTGTTGCTGTCTGTCTAGAGCTGCTTAAGGTCAAAAGTGTCAAAAGAGGTGGATTTTATTGGGATATATGCAGTCATAGGTGCCGATTTATGTTTCTGATGGTCGGTGATCAGTAGCGGTTCGCGAAATAAAATTCAATAGCCTACCTATTTACAATAAGAACTTAACTCAAAAATAACTAATAAAACAATTATAGAGAATTTCCTGACTAAAATCAGCTTAAAATGCTATATTATAAAACAAGAATCTCTAATTTCTTTACAATTTAAAGGTAGGCCTACACTGTGTTATTTTATCAGCCAATCGTAAAAATCTAGTGGTTGAAAGCTTCTGGCAATGTTCAATCCAGAAGAGAAAGAGCAAGTAAAGATTCATGAGAAGATTGCATAGAAGATAACAAAAAACAATAAACTACACTGACAAACACAGATATGAGCAATCAGAGTATGAATCTCAACAATAACAACAAAATATTCAGAACAAAAAACAGCAAAAAATAAAAGCTAATTATAATTAAAGAAAATAATAGGACAATTCAGCTGCATAATTTGTTCATGCTGTGATGCATGCTGGGAGTTTTGTACTATTGTTCCCAGCATGCATTGCGGCATGACATTTTTGATGGTCACCTTTGTTGAGATACATGTGCTGACTCTTCATGTCTTTTGGGTGTAATCTTTGAAATTGGTTTTGTTCCATCATAAGATTTCAGTGATGGTTGGTTTTGTTCAGTTGCAAGATCTCGTTTGGTTTAATTTTTCTACGAGATTTCAATGATGGTTAGATTTGTGCCTTTAGAAGATCTCAAGATTCCTTTATGAAATCTCAATGACTATGAGTTTTGTTTCACTATGAGATTTCAATGACAGTCAGTTTTGTTCCTTTACAAGATTTCAATGACAGTCAGTTTTGTTCTTTTATGAGATTTTAGTGATGGTTGGATTTGTTTGGTTACAAGATTTCATTGACGGTCGGTTTTGTTCCTTTGCGAGATCGCAATGACAGTCAGTTTTGTTCCTTTACGAGATCTCAGTGATGGCCTGTTTTGTTCCATTATGACATTTCAATAATTTTGTTTAGTTACAAGATTTTAATGACAGTCAGTCTTCAGTGTCAGTTGGTTTAATTTGGCTACAAGGTTTCAATGAGAGTTCTTTTTTTTTTCTATTACGAGATTTCAATGACAATCAGCTTTGTTCCATTATGAGATTTCAACGATGGTCGGTTTTGTAATCATTACGAGATTTCAGTGACAGTCGGTTTTGTTACTTTACAAGATTTCTAAGATGATGCATTTTATTCTGTTACAAGATTTAAATGATGATCGGTTTTGTTCCATTATGAGATCTCAGTGATGTTAAATGTTATTTACAATATTAGCAGCAGCAGAAGCAGTGGAGGACTATTATTCTACTGTGCAGAACTGAGGAAGAACTCAGGACAACACGGTTTCATCTGCGGCTGACCAATCAGCAGAAATTCTACCCCTGAACAAAAAGACGAGAAATCAAGTTGAATTCTTTTTTGTTTTTAAAAAAATGAAAAAAGGAGACATTTTTTTTTTTCGTTTTTTTCTACTTTATAACATGTCAAACTTTCCACTTTTTGGGGTTGAGCAAAAACACTCTGTTTTACTGTGTGCCCTTTGCAAATGCAAATTAGCTGCTGCACATGGCCTAAGTAGGTGGAGCTTCAAGACCTGATGCTCCAAGCTCCAGTGACAGAACAATCTCATGCACTACCAATGTCAGAAACTCTCTGTAGCTGTGTTTAGAACGAATCGGAGTCTGAAAATGATCTCACAGTAGGGCTGGACAGTAATTCAATATCAATATATATCGCGATATATTTTTTTTTCGATAACGGTGATATGATTTTTAAACACATTTCCGGTATTTCGATATATAACGTACATTACTGCATTTCTCTGAGGCGCAGCGGTTAGAAAGAGCAGAACGCGATTGGCTATTTGCGTGATGACGTACACCACATAGACAGGCAGCCATCAGCCAGTGCTCAGCATATCTATTGGTTAATATGCTTTGTTTAAAATAGCAACGTGGAAAACAGACAGACAGAGTTCAGATAATGTATGTTTCAGTCGATGGATGCGCAAAACGTTACAACAACGATAATCAGAAAGCGTGGACAAAACAGTCACTCTTTGTAAACTGTTAACTGCGAGTGCCGTCTGCTCTAATGTCCAGTCATTTACGCCGTCATCACCCGTTGATAGCGTGCGAGTGCAGGTGAGACCTGAACAGCACATGTTGCTATCTGTGTTTAAACTAACTCATTTAAGCCTTGCTGATTTAAACTTTCAAGAACAAGACGCGAAAGAGAGCTCGCGCGCTGTGAGAAGATTTGTGTGCGCTCTTCTGACAAGTCTTGCGCTTCGGCGGACAAATTCATACAAAAATTATGTCAACATGCCCGTCTTGGCGAGTATCCTAGCAAACATAGTCAGTTATGTCTTAAGACTTAAGTGAACGTATAACAGTCGAGAAAGACAGCGCATGTGTAACAGTATATGTACTGGATCGTGCATGTCTTAAAGGGGAAAAAAATATTCCTGCTGCCTGTTTTTAAATGTTAAATCAAACAACAAATAACAAAGAAATCACTCACTGCTCTTGACTGAATAGTTTTTGTAACTTCAATAATGATTCATCTTTATTTATTTTATACAGTGAGGATAATATGCAGTGTTATTTTATATTTGATTACTTTATCCATTTTCTGTACCTGAAAACTACTGTTAGATACCTGAAAAACCTGAAAAGCACTGTTTATTTTATTTGAATATTTGCTTTATTGTACTTATTTGTGATGTTGCTTGTAGTTTGATTGTTTGTTCTTATTTTCTTTATTTTTATTTGACAGTAGTCCTATTTTTATGGTCACGGTTTCGGTACGGTTCAGTATGTGCTAATAGCACGTACCAAAACCGTGACCCTAAAACCGTGATACGAACCGAACCGTGAGCAATTTGAACCGTTGTACCCCTAGTGTCATCAACACTCAACAGCGTCCCTGCCCCAGCAATGTGTTTTTGTTGTTTCTCACTGTTTTTTTCTGTTTTTACTGTTCACAATCTTTATCTTGGCTGAAGCACTTTTGTTTTAATCTATATTAAGGATAATAAAATCAGCCTACATTATAGTTTAATGTTAAAGATATTAATATTACTAAAGTGATTGAGTCTTATGTTTATTTTTTATGTTTGTATGAAGGCTAAATACAAATAAAAGCTGAACATAAATTTATTTGTACTGTTTTTTTTTTTTCTAAAATATTATATAGTTTTATAGGAAGAGATTTCATATATTTGGCAAATTCTTTTTTCAGACATTTGTAGGTACAGACATCCATTGTGGCCGTTCTTGGCAGTTTTTCTGAGGCTGTTATATAGTTCATATCGATATAGGAATTATATCGTATCGACCGAAATTAAGAATTATATCGTGATATAAATTTTGTCCATATCGTCCAGCCCTATCTCACAGAGCCATGTTCATGTAATGTAATCTATTATTTTGGAATTTAAAATTGTTTTTGGTATGTCTGGGTTTTTACACAACAACAGTGTACTAAAAGCGGAAAAGTTTTTTTTTTTTTTTTTTGTAAAGATGACAACATTATCAAAACTATCCATGTTCACACGGATCTGCACAAACAACTAAAAATGCTGTATAATGCATGCCAGACAAGTAGTTGGCAAAGTCATTTTCACGCCACCGAAACACCACTGTTGTGTAAATGAAAAGCCCAAACATGTAAATGTATTATTTACATTATAAACCATGCGTTACTGCAAAAGGAAATCATGCTATAGTTGCAGATATGTATATAAAATGTATAAAGTGTAATGCTGCAATGCACGCTGGGAACAATAGCACAATCCCAGCATGCATAACAGCATGAATAAATTATGCTGCTGATTTGGTTTGAATTGCTGTGGTTTTTGTTCCGTCTTTTAGTAGTTTTTTGTGATGTTCAGAGTTGATCTGATTGTTTGGATATGTTGTTGTCACCATTGTTGAGATTCATACGCTGAATGCTCATATCTGTATTTGTCAGTGTAGTTTCCTTTCAATTCTAATTGATTTTTGTAGAACAGTGTTAATTATTAAATTGTGTCAGTTCTTATGCCTCTGCAGGAGATTCTGGGTGGTGGGTATGTTCCCTCCACATTCAAGATATACATGATAGTCATTATAACAAGTCATGCCCTGAAGGCCCTGGCTGGTCAATCAATTGGAAAACACAACCTTGTTAAGTTTCTCAGAGGGGCTAGAAGGTTGAATCCTCCCTTGCTTGGTCCCATCATGGGATCTCTCCACAGTCCTTAAGGCACTTTTGGATTCTCCCTCTGAGCTGCTTGAGACAACTGATCTTTGCTTCTTCGCACTTAAGGCTGTCCTCTTGCTGGCTTTAGCGTCAGTCAAGCAAGTTGGAGATCTGCAGCCTCTATCTGTGGAACTATCCTGCCTGAGTTCAGTCCTAACAACAGTAAAGTGGTCTTTAGACTGAAAAAGGGTTACGTGCTGAAAGTGCTTTCCACCTCTTTCAGAACGCAGGTGATAGTACTGTCAGCTCTTCCACTTGCGGCGAACGAGCAGACACCTCATCCACTATGTCCTGTCAGAGCCCTTAGAGTGTATGCTGAGCACTCTAGCTGATTTCAGCAGTCAGAGCAGCTGTTCGGAGCAGCTCCGTCAACTTTGGAGGCCACACTTAAGGGCTGCCAGTTTTGAAGCAAAAGATTTCCAGATGTACTGTAGATGCGATAGCACTGACTTTCAAGTCCATGGCCCTCTCCACTAGAGGTATGGCCTCTTCTTGGGCGTGGTTCAGTGGAGTCTCTATCGCAGATATCTGTGCGGCAGCCAGCTAGTCCACTTTCATCAGATTTTACAACTTGGACATCCCTGCTCTTAAAGCACGGGTGTTATCAGTCTAAAACGCTTGTGTACTGTGTAGTCACAGCTGATCAAAAATGAGTCACAGCCCTGAATGAGCACCCCTAAGCTGTTGGCTTGCAGAGCAGCTTCCCTTCTGTGCTTGTAGCATAGGGAACATTTATGGTTACTCAAAAAAACCCCAGTTCCCTGAGATAACGGGAATGAGCATTGCGGTTCTACTATGCTGCACAGCGAGTTATGCTAGCCACTCCTCAGTCGAAAGATTCTAACAAAATTGGATTTCTGCATGACTTGAATAGGCAGTAAACCCCGCCCTTTCTGGTGGGCTGAAATGCCATTTGTTTGTGCAGATTCACAGATGTGAACCAATCAGGCTTCAAGATTCTGAGAAAAATGAGTTTCCCCATAAATGTCTGCAGGGTTACATGAGTAACCATAAACTTTTATTCAATGTATTACATAGGCTGTAGCCACAAAAGTGACCCAAGACCGCTCCCTTTACAAATCACTAAAACACTGTCTCTTTGTCATTTCATTGCAATCTCACAAAGTTCTGTTATAATCAATGAAGCTGCTAACAATGCACAATAAATCTCTTACTTTAGACTAGACATGAAGTCAGACACTAGGCTTGTTCGACATCCATTGGCGGTGCGCAGACTGATTGGCATGAGAGAAATTCAAGAGAACTGAAACTGAAACTGTTGAAATTTGAACAAATATAAAATTGCCTGCTGAATATTATAGCTTGTATTTTTAAACAGAATGAATATTTTGGAAGTGAAATATGGTAAATATGAATTTTTAACTATGAAAATGTGTGAATGTTTTGAATTGAAATATTCACAGTTTAAATATACAACCATGTTGAATTTCAGCCCATAAATATGCAAGCCCTTAAAATACAATGCATTAAAATACAAGCAAATGCAATGCATATTTTTTTGCAAGTAGTGAAATTCAACATGCTTTTCGTTTCAAAAACGAAATGGCATTATTATTTTACTTCCATATGAGATTGCAGGGCCTGGTATGTGCTATTTTCAGCGCGTGTTGTGAACTTTTGCAGCATGTTTTTATATTTGGTTGCTTTGTGAGTATTTGCAGCATGTGTTGTCAAACTGATGAAGATGTTACAATGCGTTTGAAGTGTCACAAAATTGACATACAGTGTTTGTGCATGAAGGTACCTCATTAAAACTTTGGAATTTTGGACAGACTTCTGAGACAGCATAACGGTTTAATGATATACAACAAAACAGAGAGAGCTTTGATAACTAAGTGAACATTTAATTACTACAATACTAATTTCTCACTAAAATGACATCAAAAGTTGGTCAACAACCAACATTTACCCACAAAATGACCACCAACCACAACTTTCAGATGCCATCTTTATTTTTTTAGCTGAACTGCCATGGAATCAAGCACACAGAATTGTAGGATATAAATGCAGCAAAGGATACATCTATGCTGCCTTCGAAAATCGATCAGATGAAGGTATCTGTCACGATCACCAGTGAGAGTGCCCATCATTGCTACCAGAGGGCACTCCATCCTGGACTACGCACATCATTTGGACTCTATTTCCCATCTACCCTCATACCCTGGACTGATCACCCTGCACCTACTACCCATTATACAATCACTCACTCACACATAAAAGACACTTGCACCCACACCTCCATGCAAAGTCTTCATTTGCCCCGGTGATCATTTCTGAGCTTTATTGTGGACTGCTATTCTTTTTGTTTGTTTGACGGGACCACACGCATAACAGCCTGTTCTTAGCTGTCAACTAAATCTCACACTGAATGCGTGAGTTGGTGGCCCTGTATTAAGTGTTTCCTTTTTATTATTGACGAACCTATTACTTTTTTATAGCCTGTATATTTCCACTGTATTTTGACAAACCCAAACAATACTACTAACTTTTAAAGATTGAGTGCTGCAATTAAGGTCTGTTAAATCATTAATGCAACTTAAAACAATTACATTTTCTAAACAAGGAGTTGAGTTTTATTTTTGTGTAGCTCAACATTTTTGAGTAAACCCTTATACTTAAATGATTATTTTTAAGTTTACTGAGCGATATAAAATGTCGTCATCCATATCATGTCTGCCGACGTTACCGACATTATCAGAAGAATCCATTCATCAATAAACTGAGTTGCAGCAGATTTCAAGTTCCCAGCATGCTTTGCATCACACTCTATAAGGGAGAATAAATGTTGAAATTGAGTGTTATTTTGTGTGTTTTTGCACAAGATTAATACAGGGGAAGATGTTTTATTTACAAGCTGTGAAATATCAAGGCTATATATCGTCGCTGCCCGATGAAACTCACGTATGTCCAAAACGGTTACTTTTCAGGAAGTGAAAAAAACACAGTATTTCAAAAGCAGTTGAATGTAGCGTTGTCATACTTGGTACGGCATCTTTACATGTAACCATATTCTTGCCAGTGTAATGATATAATCCACATTTGACCAAAATTGAGTTTAAATGGACATACGTGCATATTTTACAGTAACGGTGGTCGATGCGCGTTTTTCCAATCATTAATTAGAATGGCCAAGTCACGTTTCATATTGACAGATGAATACAGTTTATTAAATAGCCTACATCTTAGTTTATTAAATATGCTTAGTTTATTTAATATTAATTATAAATTTATTAAATGTCTCTTGCAAACTATGAAGGGACAATGAATCAATACACTGACATGGTGAAAATCAGATGAAATGATTTCACAACTTTTCATTGGCCATTTAGATATGTGAAGCATACTGTATACGGAAATGAACCTGGACATTCAATCCGTCAAAAAATCTCAAAATCGGCAAAATGGACATACGTGGTTTTCATCGGACAGCGACGATATACTGCATGTATAATAACAGTTCATGTAAATAGTGATAGTTTCTTTGACTGTTACATTAGCATGTGCTGTTGCTAGCTAACACTTAACCATAAAGATTAGATGTTAGATTATTATATTGAATTTGTGTATAAACTAATCTTTGAGTTGTTTACTTAAATTTTTTGAGTATTCTGAACTTATTGGGTTTTACAACAACTGCATCAAAGTAATTGAGAAATAACAAACATTACATATGCTAAACAATAGTTTTAAGTACAGTGGACTTAAACTTTAAATAAAATTGAATCGGTGTCTACAATAATTTTGAGTATTCCGAATTTATCGGTTTTACAATGCACACATTCATCAGAAGCTACAGAAACGTTTATTGTTATGCTGATTGAAAGTTTCCTCATATTCTGATAGCAATCACTATGTTAAGCGGTCTAAAGTCAAAGGGTCTGAAATATGATGCCATGGTTACAGTATTTCTTTTGGACAGGTAGGTACATGGTATAATCCGATTTTATTTTAGTAACGCATAATTTAGCTCATGTAATTCATGTACCTTTATGTATAGCTCAATGACAGCAGCACTCAGCATCTAATTGGGAACTATTTTTATGTGTTGAAAGTTGCTCCTATAACATTTTCTCACCAGTGTACACATGATGTAATCCAATAAGTTGTTTCTGGTCATCTTGCTGCTGGTCTGTGCACGTTCATGTGTTTTGGAGTAGGCGTGGCTTAAGATGGCGATTTGCAGGGAGGGTGGGATAGTATGCTTCCAATGCTTGCAGGTTAAAGTTTAGCATTTCCCAGATCACTTGCACCTTTAAGCAGATGCCTACATAGACGGGTTAACTGACGAGGTAAAAGAACCTGTTGGGCTTGTCATTGGTTGTGAAAAACTGTCTGTCAGGGTGTGGGGTAGTCTCAGCCTCAGACGTCACGCCCATAGACAGTTGGCTGAACGTCTGATGCATATGGCACACAAAATTGGAAACACTTCGGGAGTTTCGAAGTTGTCATCTGATGGTTGAATTCTCCAGGATTGCCGGGAGACGTGTGTGTCACCCACCTGGAAACAAAGATGCTGTGATGCCAAACCCCCTCATGGAAGAAGAGCACTGTCATGTTTACAACTGTGACAAAGAGTTAACTAAACACTGGATTTTCCCAAAAACATGACGCGGATCAAAACTTCAGATCAAAGATTGTGATTGGTTGCTTTACATGTCAGTCATAAATTTTCTGGCTGGTCCTTGGCCAATGAAAGCTGCTATGGAGTGTTGTGGCAAAAATCAACTCCGACTCCACTGCATAAGAGACAAACACTTCCAATTGTCTTTAAAGCTTTTATTTCTTGCAAGAAAGGTCAGACAGGTCATACAGAAACACAAGTAGCTGCAGAGTGTAAGACAAAGAACGAAAGCTTCCGCTCACTTTTATATCTCTAACCTCCAAGGCCGAAGCCTCTGTCCTTTTACCATATTTGGAACATCTCTTAGTGGCTGTAACTTTCCACACATTGTTAGCACAGAGATGTTTTTAACATACATCTTGCATTTTCCCATACCATATCTTGCTCTTTCTATTTCTGACATCTATGTTAACACTATGTTAAACATTACCACTTAAGCCAACATCATACCATGTTCCATAAGCATCATATTTCACAAGAATATAGGTAAAAAGCATATGAAAAATTTAAAATTTCCACAACAGGAGTCCAGACCTTTTGCCATCAGTCTGAAAGTCTGGCTACGTACTAGGGTGTGGGGTAGGGTTAGGGGTTGGTTTCTGTTGTCAAAATTCGCCTTTTGGCATGCCTATAACGCTGACCTGCAGCTATCCCTGTGATAGATTTTATGTTGGTCTCAGCATTGAAGGAAAGTGGACAGAGGTTTCTTTGTTCACGGCTGAAGCTATCCTATGTTTAAACATATGGTTTTCTTTATGTACCGGAACCATTCCCATATAAGGAACAAGGCTCTACTAGGATAGAATGGGAGACAGTGAATGGTCCCTTGCTTTTTTTATTACAAAGCATAGGAGAAGGTCTTTGGGATAGCAAGGAACTCCTGGATAGTTAACCGGGAGATGACCATATTTAGACTTGTTTTTCTATATGTATCACATTCCTATATCATGAGCTATATGATGTATTCTCTCTCTCATTGGCTGAACCTATACTACACCCCTTGTACTCTTTCTATATATTCTCTCTTTTCTTATCAATAAAAGGAGATTATATTAAGTATCATAAGTATCAAATGATTAATTTTATGTTAATAGTTACCCAGATAGCAAAATTTGTCTGGCCCACTACTGGGCCACATCCTTGACACAATTCCGGACCAGTTCTGGCTGGGTCCCCGGCCCAAAACTGGTCCTCACACTGAAAAAGGACAAAAACAACTTCCTCTGGCCCTGTAAAAAGACTCTTATTTATGGATGTGGCCCAGATCTGGCCAGCACACTGGAAATTGACTTAAATTGTTTTATGTGGCCCAGGTCTGGCCCAGGCACTGTAAAACAGATCTGGCTGAGATTCGGCTTGGTCCTCGGGCCAGATGTGGTCCAGAAACTGATAAATGTAATTCAAGTGAAACACAATCAACTATTTAAAAATATGAAGACATTTTATTATAAAATTAACAAATACACTATAAGTATTAACAATGAATACACTATAAACATTTATTAACAACATACATTTTAAACCACTAAATACTAAGTTAATTATTTACTGTATATTAAATGGAGAAACAACATCCTTTCTCACACACTTAACAATAATTTCCAAATTTCAAGTCACCTTCACATAGTGCTTTATAACCTACATTACAGTTTGTTTCAAAGAAGCTTTACAATGATAAACTGGAAAATAATAATTCAATTATGCAAACAGAATTAAATTCTGTAATGGAGCAAAAGACAGTGTGATTGTTCAGCTGAAGTCATTTCAGTGTTGTTTCAGTTCAATTCAATGAGTTCAATTCAGCTATAAAGCAGTTCTGCGGAAAACAGTAATGTCATAATCCAGCTCTGTTGAGCTCTCATCCAATAGTGTCAATGCAGTCAGATCAATATTATTAAACAGTAGGTGCCCAACTAAGCAAGCCAGAGGCGATAGTGACAAGAACCCAAACTCCATCAGATGACAGAATGAAGAAAAAAGCCTGGGAGAAACCAGACTCAGTTGAGGGCCAGTTTTCCTCTGGCCAAACAAATACAGTGTGATTATGATTCAGCACATCAGAAGTTAGATTGTGGACTGATATCATTCAGCTTGATCGAACACGGCACAATGGCACATGTAGAAGGAAAGAGAAGTTGAAGTGGCCTTGCAGAGGTCTCGTCTGGTTCTCATTGTCTTTGCTGAAGATCTGTGCTGTAGACTGTTGTGTCGACGAAGTCTTCACAGCGGATCTGTCTCCAGAGCTCGTTTAGTTGTCATGTTCTCTGCTGTCATTCAGGGCTATTGTGGTCATCTCAACCACCTGTTCTGGAAATGGAATGAGACAGACTAATTTTAGCATAAATGTCATTCTTCGTATGATGAAACAAGTATATTGGATGTTGTAGGTAGTGTTTCTGGTTATAGTTTACCTTATTTAAGCAAAAAGACAATCCTATTATTCAACAAGAGATGGGTGTTTAATATAGATTTAAACAGACAAATTGTGCCTGTCACCTGGGGCCTGATGTATAAACATCACATAATCACAAAAAAGTACAAATATTTGTAGTGGTTGTGCTGCTTTAGAACACTTTTCCTATGGCATGCTGTGTTTTAATGTTTTAACATCACATACTCACAAAAAAGTACAAATATTTGTAGTGGTTGCGCTGCTTTAGAACACTTAATGTTTTAACTACAGCGACGATTTCTTGGTGCATGATAATTACGCTTTAAATTAAAAATCAAGCTCTAAATAACAGAACTCGAAAATATTTTTGCATGAATAATAATCAATGATGCGCACTTTGTCTAAGCAGAGATAACTTAGCAACGTAATGGCATAATGACACTGAACAGTTTACGGTTTAAAATAACTCTTCACTGAATCCATTCTGAACAGTATTTTATACAATTTATTTTTTTCTAAAACAAGAGAAGGAGAGTGAATGATTTTTAGCAATGTAATTTGACGGCATTTATCATCATATTTTCCTAATGTCTTGTACAGTTAAACACAGTGTCACGTGGATGGGAATATGCATGGAAATGATATGCAGGTGATGTAATGCATAATAAAACTAGGCGTTGTAAGCTCCATATATGGTGATTTCATGGAGGAGACAGGGGAAAAGATTCATGTACGCACAATCTTCAGCTGACTGGGTTTTATAAAGATAATTTTGCGCAGGTTCTGCCATAAGCATGGTTTTATAAATTTGAAAATTTGTGAAAATCTGGCTTTTATGCGTACTCACACTTTTGGTATGAAATCTATGGAAAGTTTTATACATGAGGCCCCTGAACAACACTAAGAAGACTTACCATGCATCCGCCCCTTCAATTTGCTGCCAGTTGCAGCCACCACTTCATGGTCCCCTCATCCTCCATTTCAAAGCTGTAGTTCAGATAAACCCTGCTGAAATGAAGGAATACATATTGTAAGGTAATTATTAAGTCTTAAGCATTACTTTTCTTTAGCACCTATATATTTTATCAAATTGCATACATAGTTTATGCATGAGTTTAAACTATCCGGGAAAAAAAATAAAGATTTGGTGATTGAGTACTATGATTTAAAACATATATATATTTGTATATAATCTGTTGTATATATATAATCAGGGAATATATAAATAAATAAACTTTTCCAGTAAAAGGCATTATTGAGAGGCTTTTTTTTTTTTTCAACATCAAGGAAAGCCATCATTACACTGCAAAGGTTGAACATAAGTGATATCTGACATGGCATTTATGTTTATTGACACAGACTGTTTAAAGCAGCACATGTACAGGTATTTAGCCTACACAAAATAGCATAATGCCGCCTATATATATATAAAAAAGGAACTCTGAGGGCGAAGCTGCAATTTCATAACAGAATTATTATTGCTCTCATTTTAACAATTATTATTAATAGAAAGTTTTTGTGGAGAAAAAGCAAGTTCTTCCACCTGAAACGGCCTATATGGCGCCACTGCATACTCCGACTCAATTCAATAATCACTCGTTGGAAAAAATGAACTGACTGACTGATTTTAGTAGACAAAATATAACTCGATATCATTGCATTAGCCAACAGTGCTCCAGAGCTCAGCAGTTGTAACATATTCAAAACTATCACTCTCTGGGACCGAATGATACTGACGTTATGTTATCATTGCAAACCATTCAGGGGCAAGTTTCTACACTGCGGTCAAGCCAGCCGCAGTTTGAAAATACACGGTCAAGCCAGCCGCCAAAAAAAAAAAAGCGTGTGCGCCTATTACTATACATACGGTAATTTCAGGAACAGGAGAGAGAACGCGCTTTCAGAGCGCTCGAGTTGTCCATATCTATCTATCTATCTATCTATCTATCTATCTATCTATCTATCTATCTATCTATCTATCTATCTATCTATCTATCTATCTATCTATCTATCTATCTATCTATCTATCTATCTATCTATCTATCTATCTATCTATCTATCTATCTATCTATCTATCTATCTATCTATCTATCTATCTATATTTATTCAGTCTAATATAAAACATCTTTCTTTCTGAAATATCTCTTTTTTCTTTCTCTTAACATGTCTTTCTTTTTTCTTGTACTATATCTTCCTTTTTTTCTAATATATCTCTTTCCTTTTTCTTTGTAATGTCTATCTTTCTAATATTTCTTTCTATCTCTCTGTTGTTATTTTCATTATATATATATATATATATATATATATATATATATATATATATATATATATATATATATATATATATATATATATATATATGACAATTACTCTTGAATTAAATTGTGTTACTGTCTTACTGCATAAGGATTACTGTCTGATTAGGCCTATAAAACCTCATTTTGAATAAGCAGAAAATACCAATGGTCTGTTTCTATATGCATACCTCATAAATATCCCTTTTACTGCAGCATTTTGGAGATATGCCACATTATTCGACTTCAAAGGCCTATAAACACCTCATTTCAAATAAGCAGAAAAAAACAAATGGTCTGTTTCTATAGGGGACATCCCATAGAGTATGCATACCTCATATGAGTACATTTTACTGCAGCATTTTGGAGATATGCCACATTATTCGACTTCAAAGGCCTATAAACACCTCATTTCAAATAAGCAGAAAAAAACAAATGGTCTGTTTCTATAGGGGACGTCCCATAGAGTATGCATACCCCATATGAGTACATTTTACTGCAGCATTGCGGAGATATGCCACATTATTCGACTTCAAAGGCCTATAAACACCTCATTTCAAATAAGTAGAAAAAACAAATGGTCTGTTTCTATAGGGGACGTCCCATAGAGTATGCATACCTCATATGAGTACATTTTACTGCAGCATTTTGGAGATATGCCACATTATTCGACTTCAAAGGCCTATAAACACCTCATTTCAAAGTAGTAAAAAAACAAATGGTCTGTTTCTATAGGGGACTTCCCATAGAGTATGCATACCTCATATGAGTACATTTTACTGCAGTATTTTGGAGATTTACCACATTATTTGACTTCAAATTTCTATGAACACCTCATTTCAAATAAGTAGAAAAAACTAATGGTCAGTTTCTATAGGAGACATCATATACATTATGCATACCTCATATTTGTACATTTTACCGCAGCATTTTGGAGATATTTCACATAATTTGACTTCACAGGTCTATAAAGACCTAATTTCAAATAAATAGAAAAACTAATGGTCTGTTTCTATAGGAGACGTCCCATAGAGTTTACACACCTCCTATGAGTACATTTTACTGCAGCATCTTGGAGATATTTCACATTATTTGACTTCAAAGGCCTATAAACAACTCATTTCAAATAAGTAGAAAAAATGAATGGTCTGTTTCTATAGAGGACATCCCATGGAGTATGCATACCTCATATGAGTACATTTTACTGCAGCATTTTGGAGATTTACCACATTATTCGACTTCAAAGGCCTATAAAGACTTCATTTCAAATAAGTAGAAAAAACTAATGGTCTTTTTCTATAGGGGACGTCCCATAGAGTATACATACCTCATATTTATCATTTTTACTGCAGTATTTTGGAGATATATCACATTATTCGACTTCAAAGGCCTATAAACACCTCATTTAAAATAAGTAGAAAAAACTAATGGTTTGTTTCTATAGGGGACATCCCATAGAGTATGCATACCCCATATGAGTACATTTTACTGCAGCATTTTGGAGATATTCCACATTATTCGACTTCAAAGGCCTATAAACACCTCATTTCAAATAAGTAGAAAAAACTAATGGTTTGTTTCTATAGGGGGCGTCCCATAGAGTATGCATACCTCATATGAGTACATTTTACTGCAGCATTTTGGAGATATTCCACATTATTCGACTTCAAAGGCCTATAAACACCTCATTTCAAATAAGCAGAAAAAACTAATGGTCTGTTTGTATAGGGGACATCCCATGGAGTATGCATACCTCATATGAGTACATTTTACTGCAGCATTTTGGAGATTTACCACATTATTCGACTTCAAAGGCCTATAAACACATTTCAAATAAGTAGAAAAAACGAATGGTTTGTTTCTATAGGGGACATCCCATAGAGTATGCATACCTCATATGAATACATTTTACTGCAGCATTTTGGAGATATGCCACATTATTTTACTTTGGAGGCCTATAAAGACTTCACTTCAAATAAGTAGAAAAAAATAATGGTCTGTTTCTATAGGGGGCATCCCATAGAGTAAGCATACCGCATATCTATCCTTTTTACTGCAGCATTATGGAGATATTCCACTTCAAAGGCCTATAAACACCTCATTTCAAATAAGTACAAAAAACAAATGGTCTGTTTCTATAGGGGACGTCCCACAGAGTATGCATATCTCATATGAGTACGTTTTACTTTAGCATTTCGGAGATATGCCACATTATTCAACTTCAAAGGCCTATAAACAACTAATTTCAAATAAGCAGAAAAACCAAATGGTCTGTTTCTATAGGGGACATCCCATAGAAGTTGACCCCTAGAGTATGCATACCTCATATGAGTCAATTTTACTGTAGAATCTTGGAGATATTTCACATAATTTGACTTCACAGGTCTATAAAGACCTCATTCCAAATAAGTAGAAAAACTAATGGTCTGTTTCTATAGGAGACGTCCCATAGAGTTTACACTCCTCCTATGAGTACATTTTACTGTAGCATCTTGGAGATATTTCACATTATTTGACTTCAAAGGCCTATAAACAACTCATTTCAAATAAGTAGAAAAAACTAATGTTCAGTTTCCATAGGAGACATCCCATAGTGTATGCATACCTCATATGAGTCAATTTTACTGTAGAATCTTGGAGATATTTCACATAATTTGACTTTAAAGGCCTATGAACACCTCTTTTCAAATAAGTAGAAAAAAACAATGGTCTGTTTCTATAGGGGATGTCCCATACAGTATGCATATCTATCCTTTTTACTGCAGCATTTTGGAGATATGGCACATTATTTGACATCCTGTCGAGGCAGGGGCTGATGCCTGGGGAGTGAAGACTTCACCTCGTGGTGGTGGAGCTCCTGTGGGAGCACTCTGTTTGCATCTCGAGAGATAACACACTGTCCATTGTTTTACTCCCTCACATATCCGGCCCCTCTGGGGTTGGATGCAATGGTACAGACATGGCAGAGGCTGCGTCTGTACATAAGTGGAATGTGTTCGCTGCATGTTGTAGAGGTTGTATGTTGGTTATCTCCTTCCACCTTGAAGGTATATGTGGCAGCCATCTCAGCTTACCATACTCCTCTGGATGGTACATCAGTGAGGAGACACCCATAGGTAACTCGCTTCCTTTGTGGCACTTTGAGTCTAAGACCTAAGGTACATCAGAGGGTGCTGACTTGGGATTTGGCCATAGTCAGAAGGCCTATCTCTTTCTCCATTTGAGCCCATTGAAGAGGTTCCTGAGAAGTTCCTCACTCTCAAGACTCTGTTCTCCTCACTATTTTGTCTCCAGAATTGGAGACCTTCAAGCTCTGTTGGTCTCTCCCTCCTGCCTGGACGTTGCTCCAGGCATGGTTAAAGCCTTCTTGTTTCCTTGGGAAGGTTATGTTCCTAAGGTTCCTACTAATGTGTCAGGCCCTATTATGCTGCAGGCCTCCTGTCCTCCTCCTTTCCAGGATTCAGACCAGGAGAAACTTAATTTTCTCTGTCCTTTCAGAACTTTAGATGCTTCCATTCACAGCTGCCCTGTGGTGTGAATCTGAACAACTCTTTGTGTGTTTCGGGTCCCCTTGAAGAGGCCAACCTGCATCTAAACAAACTTTAAGTAAGTGGATAGTCGAGGCTATCTCATTTGCTTACAAGTTGGCTGGCCAACCGTCACCTCTTATGATCAGAGCCCACTCTACTCGGAGTATGGCTGCCTCTAAGGATTTGCTTTTTGGAGTCTCTCTTCAAGAAGTGTGTGATGCGGCAGGTTGATCCTCGCCGCAAACGTTTGTCAGGTTTTATAACCTGGACCTGACCTTGACCCTGGGGTCACGATTTCACACAGACAGGCACTTGGTTTCACGGCGGCGTGGGTATATCGTTCCCAAAGTGCTTGACGCAGCACAATGTAAGGACTAAGGACGAACCAGACAAATTAATCATTTAGATGATTATTTCAAAACATAATTCCAGAAACCCAAAAGAATCTAATTTTCGGCTCCAGTCCATCTACAGAACCACCCCTGCTTGGTACTTTTATGGCACCCATGCTTCCTGACTGAAGTAGAGGAGACAAACCTTTAAGTAATTTGTAGAAACCAAATGGTCACCAGAAAATAAAGAATCTTTGATCTCCAGATCAAAAGAGACAGGACTATGCAGGCCTGTTTCTCTGAGTGACCTAACTTTACAGAAAAACACACAGAGACTGTTTCTACAACTAAAAAACAATTGAATTGTTCCAAACAATTTGTATCAAACATCTTTCAACTGCATAAAATTTTATATCATGTCTAAACATGCTACATGTAAGCTGTTATGCTTTAGAACACCCACAATTCATGAAAGTGTGATAACTTTTGAATGATTGATGGAAAGCATGTCTGGTCTGGTTTGAAATTAATTTAAATCTCAAATGTATGTTTAAATCATGGCTTGAATGAAATCTGACAAAGCCGGTGATTCCAGAGACCGATAACGATAGATAAGGGTTATTTTGCCGCCTTCGAATGACTTTTGCCGCCTCAACTTTAATTCCAGCCACAACAAGAGACTTAATTTCATTTGCTAGCACGCTCAAACGTGATTGGTTTTTACCTAACCACAATCCGGACCTGAAAAGATTCTGCAACAAATCATTGACTCTGAAAAACCCTTCTCTCCATTTGAAGTCAACAAGCAAGTACTACCAGATTCTAACACTGAACTGGTGCATTAAATTAATGATTCATAGTTCGTTCAGGTCAGGTCTTTTAAAGTGCATATTTTGCTAAAAATCATGCTCATCATTTCATTCTCTCTCAAAACTCTTTCTCTCGTCCTTTCTTTCTGCAACGTGTATGAATGTTTGCGTGTGTTTGCGTGTTTGTGTTAGATTAGTTTGTGTTAGAATAAATAAAGTCTCTTGTAGATTTTAAAAGAAAGTGTCTTGTATTATGTGCTCGAAAAAGTAATGTCTTAAACTGTCAATCTTAAAGTTACCGCACTCTAATTAGAGTTTTTACGATAGTGGATATTAATATCCGCTACAAGAGCTTATTACGGCCTGAGCAGATGAATGCTATATGATTCAGTTGCTCGGCTGTAAACTAAATGACTCTTTATAATTCTCTATAAATCAATTAATTAATTCGAGCTGAATTCATTCCTAAAATGAGTTCCCTTAAAAGGAAACATCTCAGGTTACGTATGTAACCATGGTTCCCTGAGAGGTAACCTGTGACCGACTTCGACCTATCAGAAGCTGACTCTGTTTGGTTTAGGTGTGCTTTATAGTTTCCTGGTCATGACGTCATGATGCCATTGGACTGATTTCACATGTGCTTCACGACGCAATCATGCAGAGGCATTCACAAAGCATTTGATGCAGCGTCTTGTTCCCTCTCAGGGAACCAAGGTTACATACGTGACCTGAGACGTTTCTTTAGGTCCCCTACAAGAGCTGACTATGTTTTTTTTTTTTTTTATACTTATAAGGACTTCATAATGTCCTTGAAAAATTGCATATTTCTCCCAAACACCACAGTTAGATTGCTACATATGAAGTGCGTATATAATGTGGGATGACCCCTACAGGAATATACCATTTTTTTTTTTTCGACTGATAGGAAACACGGATTGGCTGGGCATTAATGCCTGACACACCTCCACTGAAACTGACAATTAGTTTTTCTGTTACTTATTAGAAATGGGGACTTTATAGGCATCTGAAGTAGTAAAATGTGATATATCTCCAAAATGCTGCAGTAGAATGGTTTCGTATAAGTTGTGCATATAGTATGGGACGTCCATTATAAGAACTGGCCAATACTTTTTTCTACTTATTAGAAAAGAGGACTTTATTGGCATCTGAAGTAGTAAAATGTGACATGCGTATCTCCAAAATGCTGCAGTAAAATGTTCTACTTATTAGAAATTAGGTTTTATAGGTGAATAAAGTAGAATAAAGATGTGTGTCTCCAAAACGCTGCAGTAAAATGGTTTCATGTGTGTTGTGCATATAGTAAGGAACATCCCTTATGAGAACTGGGCATTATTTTTTCAACTTATGAGAAATGAGGACTTTATATGCATTTGAAGTAGTAAAATGTGACATATCTCCAAAACGCTGCAGTAAGATGTTTTCATATGTGGTGTGTATTTGGGATATCTCCTATAGAAAGTGACCTTTATATTTTTCTACTTATTAGAAATGAGGACTTTATAGGCCTCTGAAGTCGATTAATGTGACATTTCTCTAAAATGCTGCAGTAAAATGGTTCCATATGAGGTATGCATATTGTATGGAACATCCCCTTTAGAAACGAACTGAAAAACGGAATCCGACGGCCTGGGCGAAGGTAAACGCATGTATGTCTTTTCAGTGCCCCTGTGGAGTTCACTTAATTTCACTTGTTTAATCTGACTCCGATTTCAAATGATTATTAGTCTTAGGTTGTGTTTCCAATAAGAAATTAATCATTGGTTATGTATTAACTTAGATATTTGATTATTCTGGACACAGATTTACGGTAACATTAGCCTCCCATAATTTACTGCTAATAATGATATCAGGAGAATCCAGAGTAAATCAAATATAACCTTTTATGGTAACACTTTATAATAACTGCACGCTATGAATCATTAGTTAAGCATTAGTAAACGATTAATTCATCAGTTATAAAGCATTAAAAGACATTAGTAAGCCATTTTATAAATACAGATATAAATGCTTTATTTTTGATTTATAAGCATATCTATAATGAGTTTAATAATTGTATTTATACTTTATTAATAACCAATTTATCATTTCTAAATAAAGTATAACATTATTTACAAACCAGTTATTCAGAAGTTGTCAGTGATTCAAAAAATCATTTATTAAGTGTAAGTAAACTAAGTAAATTGTAAGTAAATTTAAACATTCATTTATACATCTTATTATTTAGACATATAATAATAGTTACTTAGTATGTTAATAAATGCTTTATTAACACATATTCCTATTGCAATTCATGATTAATTCAGATAATTATAAAATATTTAGAAGTGTTTAGCTAACAATTTTTGTGAGCTCATCTAAAGTGAGGACTATTTATGCTTTGTAAAGCTTTTATAAATGAGATTTAAAGGTTCAGTGATCTTCTGCAGTGCTGTTCTCTCATGTTTTAAAGTTAGTACTGAGGTAGTTTTGACACTAGGCATATGTGTTAATAAAGCATTTATTAACACACTGAGTAACTAATACTATATATCTGAATATTGAGATGCATAAATGTACATTTAAATATTTTATTAATCATTTACTTACACTTCACAAATGATCTTATGAACCACTGACAATTCCTAAATAACTGGTTTGTGAATAATGTAATACATAATTTAGAAATAATGAATTGATCATTAATAAAATATGAAAATACAATCAATAAACTCATTATAGATATGCTTATAAATCAAGAACAAAGCATTTATAGTGGTATTTATAAATGGCTTACTAATGTTTATTAATGCTTTATAAATGATGAATTGACTATTTACTAGTGCTTAACTAATGCTTAATTGTCTGAGATTATAAAGTGTTACCCATTTTATTTGTCAGGTAAAAGTGTATCATGCCAGTTACACAAATAACCAATTAGAAGCCAATTCAGAAATCAGAAATCAGAAATAATAACATCAGTTGCTCAAAGATGATTCTAAGAGTAACAATTGCATATACACAAAGTGGTGGATTTGTGTTTTTAAGACACGCACCCATCACTGTACGGGGTTTCTGGCTACAGAAGATCCCACAAGACTGCTTTGCACTTTACCTTATATACACAGACCAGAACAAAAGGGTTGTAATTTTTTACTACACCAACACCTGTTTTAGGGGGAGAGGAGTGGGTTGTCACAACACCACTCAAAAAGAGGACTAAATTCTCCTTAGTTTTCAACCTTCTTCATAATACCAGTGACTGCTGTGAATTTGAGACCATTTTACCAACCGCACTGAGACATTTAAAATGATACCAAACAGGAAAAAACAATAGATATACCAGATACATTATACATCTTGGAGAACTTTCAGTAACTTGTGTCAGGGGGAAAGGAAGGAGGGCTTGTGTATGTGTGTGTTTCCTGTAGACGTGCGAGGACAGTTTAGGGCAAGGCGTTGTCCTATGCAATTTTATTGCTTTATTGCAGGGTGCTTGATCTCAGTTTTTGTCTAAAACTGAAAATCAAGTCTTACAGAAACAATAGTTTTTTTCTAAATATTAGAAATGAGGTTTTTATAGGTGTATAAAATAGAACAATAACAAATAATAGATGCGAGGTATGCATACATCCCTATAAAAGAAGACCATTGTTTTTTCCTATATATTTGAAAGTAGGTGTTTAAAGGACTCTGAAGTCAAATAATATGGTATATTTCCAAAATGCTGCAGTAAAAACAGTTTCATTTGAGGTATGCATGCTGTATGCCCCCTATAGAAACAGACCTTTGTTTTTTTCTACTTATTTTAAATGAGGTGTTTATAGGCCTTTGAAGTCGAATAATGTGATATATCTCCAAAATGCTGCAGTAAAAATGATAAATATGAGGTATGCATACTCTAGGGGACGTCCCCTATAGAAACAGACCATTTGTTTTTTCTACTTATTTGAAATGAGGTGTTTATAGGCCTTTGAAGTCGAATAATGTGGTAAATCTCCAAAATGCTGCAGTAAAATATACTCATATGAGGTATGCATACTCTGTGGGACGCCCCCTATAGAAACAGACCATTATTTTTTTCTACTTATTTGAAATGGAGTCTTTATAGGCCTCCAAATTCAAATAATGTGGCATATCTCCAAAATGCTGCAGTAAAATGTACTCATATGGGGTATGCATACTCTATGGGATGTCCCCTATAGAAACAAACCATTCGTTTTTTCTACTTATTTGAAATGAGGTGTTTATAGGCCTTTGAAGTCGAATAATGTGGTAAATCTCCAAAATGCTGCAGTAAAATATACTCATATGAGGTATGCATACTCTGTGGGACGCCCCCTATAGAAACAGACCATTATTTTTTTCTACTTATTTGAAATGGAGTCTTTATAGGCCTCCAAATTCAAATAATGTGGCATATCTCCAAAATGCTGCAGTAAAATGTACTCATATGGGGTATGCATACTCTATGGGATGTCCCCTATAGAAACAAACCATTCGTTTTTTCTACTTATTTGAATATTGTTTATAGGCCTTTGAAGTCGAATAATGTGGCATATCTCCGAAATGCTGCAGTAAAAGGGATATTTATGAGGTATGCATACTATATGGGACGTCCCCTATAACAGACCATTGGTATTTTCCAGTTATTTAAAATTAGGCAGTATGCAGTAAGACAGTAACACAATTTAATTCAAGAGTAATTGTATATATATATTTATATATATGAAAATAACAACAGAGAGATAGAAAGAAATATTAGAAAGATAGACATTACAAAGAAAAAGGAAAGAGATATATTAGAAAAAAGAAAGATATAATACAAAAAAGAAAGATATGTTAAGCGAAAGAAAGAAATATTAGAAAGAAACATTAGAAAGAAAAAAGAAAGAGATGGATATATAATCGAAAGAAAAAAGATAGATCTATTAGAAAAAGAAAGAAAGAAAGTGATTGATCCGAAATGGTCAATATTCATATTCATGCACTTTTATTAATATTTATTTTTAATAATTTATGGCTTATGATTTATCAGTTTTACTTTTGCTTTCATATATTTATGTACTCATACTTTATAGATTAATTCTTATCATATTTTCAAGGATTTACTTGTTATTGTACCCTTATGGTTATTTTATATTTAAGAGTATGCTTGTTATGTTCAATTGTTCTTCAAGTGCTCCAGTCTGACAGGTCACACTGACACGTTTGTGGTTAGGTATTGGACGCCTGCCAAGTACTGCAGAAGTGATGTTTTTCAGAATTATTGCTCATTTGAATCTGATCAAAATATGTCTGCTGACATTTGCAAAATTCCCTATAGGGGATAAAACAACTATTTTTGACACTGACATTAACCTTTTCTTTTAGAACAAAAACATCTATTTGAGTGGGATGTAAATTTCCCTATATGCTCATGGTATAAAGCTGACTGGGTCATTGATAATTCGGCTTTTTCCCTTCTTTGCTCTCCTTGGCTTCTACTTCTTGTCTCTTACCTGCAAATGTCTTAATTGTTGCTCTCTTTGATCTTCATCTATTAGATACAATACTCTAAATTTTACAATACTCTAAATTTTATTATTAACTATTGACTAATACTTTATGATGGTTATTTTACCTTTTGTTTTTATTAGGTATTTTCATTATCGATTAAAGTTTGCGTGTGAGGCTAAATTTAATTGTAATGATTAATTAATTTTTCATCAACTTTATCTACTGCCTGGATCTCATTTTCCCAAGTTTTTGCATAAGAAAAAGAAAGAAAGAAAGAAAGAAAGAAAGAAAGAAAGAAAGAAAGAAAGAAAGAAAGAAAGAGATGTTTTATTTATTAGACTGAAGATAGATAGATAGATAGATAGATAGATAGATAGATAGATAGATAGATAGATAGATAGATAGATAGATAGATAGATAGATAGATAGATATGGGCAACTCAAGCGCTCTGAAAACGCGTTCTCTCTCTGCTGTTCCTGAACTTACCGTATTTATAGTAATAGGCGCACACACTTTTTTTTTTTTTTTGGCGGCTGGCTTGACCGTGTATTTTCAAACTGCGGCTGGCTTGACCGCAGTGGATCACCGGGTGGCAACTGCCACCCTAACGCCTGTTTCACACATAATCCGTCTGCAGTGCGTATGTGTTGCTGAAGCAGGAAGCGGCCATTGCTTTCACACAGCACACGTTTGCAGTGCGTAATGTTATATTCATTACGTTTATATATTGACAGTTGCTGGAGTAGTTTAGTACACGTAAACATGACACAAATATTTGAAAACTTACTGTCGACACCAACAGCCGACGAAACTGCTTCCCATGCCTTTTCCTTCGCATTCAAATCTTTGTACAATAAATTCTGCGGGTCATACAGAATTAATTTTTTTTCCCACCTCATCGATGAGACGAGTCATCCATGTCACCTTGTTTTTGAATAGGTTGGTTTAGGTCCGCCTGTCACGTCATTGCCTGCTGGGATGCGAGTTTCCCTCCAACGATGGGTAAAAACATATCTTGATCGCATTATGCAAGTAAACACTGTTCATTGTTTTAAAATAAAATAATTGTTTTGAAATGATACAACTGAACTGTGAAATTGAAATGTTTCCTTTTGGCATGAATATAGCTTATTGCTGGCATGGCGTTAAATCTTTAAAAAAAAAATCTTTATGTAATGTACTAAATGTACAAAGTAGTTTAAATGTGCATAATTTCCTTTTTTTTTTTTTACAATTTCAGGTCAATCCATGTTCATTTTGCCCACACACAAAAATAGACTCGGTACGTAAACGATCGCTGCACTGCTGCAGACGCACCGCTCCTGGAACGCAATGACGGACCGCAACCGCGTGCAGTGTGAACGCTCTAAAGGGGCGGTCACACTGCACTTTTCGTTCCATTGACTTCCATTCAAACGCATGCGAATGCGTCAGACCGGAAACGCAAGCTCGTGCGAAAAATTTCGCATTTCGCTGCGTTCCAAAGTTCAAGTTTGGTGAACTCTGACCTGCGAATTCACATCACGTGAAGACGTGCGACCAGTAGAAGATCAATCCGTCACGGCATGACCTCTTGGCTGAATTAAAAGAATTATATTTTTGCATTAAAGTTGAGTAGGTTCTATATTTTTACATTTTAAATGTATTACTTTAAGTTATGTGTTGAATTCATGTTTATAAAAAAGACGCTGTAAACCGTGATGTCATATCACGACCGTTACAGCATCCGAAAAAAATTTGCACGTTCAAAATCTAGTGTGACCGCGGCTTAATCCGTTAACACGGGTGCGTAAAAAAATACGCAACGCATACGCACTGCAGACGGATTATGTGTGAAACAGGCGTAAGAAAACGCTTTGCCACCCCAAAATTATCAGAGAATAAAATATAAATGTTAGCAGTGTTTCAAGTAGCCTACTACTGCTTTTCAGCAGCGTCGCTTCAATGTGATGACATAAAAAAGACAGCGTATTGCAAAATAATGGCAAGAAAACACGTCTTTCAATAAGCTGCATGACGGTTGCACGCACACGCAGCGCGCACAATGTAGGTTAGTCAGCTTCATTAACAAATGACTCTTATGAACCTGTTCTTTGGGAGTCAAAAACACACAGCGCAGCCAAGTTCACTTACGAATTGTTTTCCATTTGTTCGTGAATCGGAAAACTACTGATTCTCGGCTAACTCAGAAGTCCTCGAATTTTCCACTTTCATCATGGATAAAGGTCTTTTTATCCACAATAACATGAAATCAATAAGAAGATCCCGATCACAGAAACTAGTTAGGTAAGAATCTAAATGTATTTTAGCTTTTCTCGATCGCTAACACATTATAGCCTAAGTGATTCAGTTGGCCCAGTTTCCAAAACCATTCGTTCAGTTCTCAAAACAAAGACACATTTCTCAAAACATTTAACAATGACAACATTTGGTAGCAAAACTGATGACACAACAGTCAAAATCTGAGAGAGAGCTGAATGAATAATTTACAGGGGTTTTAAACTCACTCAGTACCAGTAGGCTACTTTAGATGAGGGAAATGTCACTATATGTACAGTAAACTGCCACACGTTGTACACCCTCAAACTTGTGATTGTCAACTTTCTCTGTAGCCGTTTGTTATACTATATTTTACAGAACTGAGAAATGACTGTCTTGTGTCAGAAGACCAATACACTGATAGTACCTTATATACTGTAATAAAATTTGGCCAAATGTGCAGAGGATGCTGAATTTAGTTTTACTGTAATTGACAGTATACTGTATTGGTGGGGCATACCAAGTTCCTGAATAATTCCTGAATCCCAGTAGGCAGTATTTTTGTTACAGTGTTACATGAATTGATCTCACTAGTGTTCACTGGGCAGTGCAGTAGTCTGTGTATTTGTTAAGTTTTGTGTATCATCTAAGGTCAAAGTTTGATTTCGTCAGACAAGAATAAGTTTTTGACAAAAACATTTTATTTTGACCTGGAAGTTTGAGGTTTGTACAAGCTGGTGCATAGTTTTGAGACTGTGTTTATATAGTTGTGAGAAAATGTTGAATTTTTCATTTCAACTAGATTAAAAGTTTGAAAGACAAATTTTTGCTGGCAGGTCATGAAGCCAACTTAAAATCTTGTTTAAAAAACATAAATAGTTAGGCCAGAATATAGATGTTCTGGGTGATTGCTAAAGTGTTGCTAGGTGGTTGCTAGGAGATTCTGTGTGGTTGCTAGGCTCTTGCTGCAATTGGGGTGTTGCTAGAATATGTAGTTGATAGGGTGATCTGGGTGAACACACACAGACATTCCCACATCTGATAATAACAGAAACTCAAAAATTGTTTGCAAAAAACATTGTTCTTTAACTTGCACTAAAATATGTTTTATGCCATCGAAGTAGCCTGTGTAATATTAATAAAACTGCTCATCTCCTTTAGTGATACAAGGTCAGACTCATTTTGAATCTGTTGATGTTTTTCATATAGTGCCTTTACTTGGTGCCATGATGGATATTGAAATCTTGTTATATATTTTGGCAATGCAATGTTTGTGAACACAATTGTGTATGTCAGGCCATAAATCTCCAAAAACTATGCATTGGCGGTTGCTTTGGTGTTGCCACCCCTCATAGACCTTATGCCACCCCTTTGCCACCCTATAAATAATTTTCTAGATCCGCCCCTGAAACCATTAATTAATCCATTTAAAAACACTAAACTGAACATTAAATAAATTAAATTGCTTACCGTTTTGCAGCTGATCCTTTCTCTCGATCACGAAATGTTGACTGCAGGATTCTCCTCAGGATTTAACCGCCAAAACTCGACGGCTGGCGGCTGAAGTCCTTGACTCCAGCAGTGGCCCGCCTGTGACAAACGAGCTCGGGCCGAAAACAGATAACGAGCTTTAAGTCATGATTGGCCCGTTCAGAAAAAGCTGTCTGTCAGCCGTACAGTCGACACGGCTCTGGCCCATTATCTTTTCAATTGAGTCTATGCTGGCGCCTTTAAACCTGAATCGTCCCAAAAGTCCTTGATATTTGGGGGCCCGCCTATTACGAAACGAACTCGGCCGATAGATCTATACCGAGTTATATGGACCTGCCGCGAGTATACAACTATTTCAGCCGAGACCGGCCCATAAAGAAAACACTGTCTGTCAGCCAGGGGTGCTTTTCCCAAAGCGAACTATGGTCGCAAGTTCCGTCGTTACCAATAGAGTTCAATGGGACTTACGACCATGGTTCACCAACGATGCTTTCGGGAAACGCACCCCAGATGCGTTGTGTACAATCGGCAGAGTTATGCCCATAATCTTTTCATCAACGTCGATAGTGAGCCGATAGTGCCGCTTTTCTGCCGGAATCGGCCCAAAAGTGCTTGCTAGTGACATTCAGTACAGGTTTATCAAGACAGTAAAATCACAAAATGAAATGCTAATGTAACGAGATGGGACTCAGGCAGAGATCAATTTGCAAGCTTTATTACAAATGTAAGTGTGGTCGTACAGGCAGGGTCTAAGCAGGGGCAAACAGGAACAGCAAGGGCTAGGCAGAATCGATGTCAGGATACAGGCAGTAGATCAAAGCAGGCAGATATAGTTCACAGTCCAGATAACGATGACAGGATACAACAGGCAGACAGGATACAAACGCTCCTACATAAGAATTCCTACACAGGGTAAACAAGATCTCACAATGAGGTAGTGTGAGAGTGAGTCTTAAATAGTCCAGAGAATAGAGTGCCCCAGGGATGACTCGTTTTTGTAGGCAAAACCCGGAAGCGAGTTAGCATTTTAGGAGTTCCGGTTCCAACGCCGTAAAGTCTATGGGTTTTTTTAATGGGTTTTTGCTAAATCGCCTGAAATAAGGTCTGTGGTTAACAAAGCCTCTAAATACTTTCACGTTTTGATCTATGACATAAAACACACAAGTTATAACCCACTTGTGAGTTTTTAAACTTTTACTGTGTCTTAAAATCGGTGGTTGCTAACAAATTGCTAAAAGGGACTACTTCCTTTGGCGGGGACTTTAGACGTCATCATTAAAAACGGGACATTTGGACAGCATTTCTCATGAAAAAGTGGAAAAGTATTCATAACAGCACAGATCATAATCAGCGAGCATGTTTTTAAATAACGTTGTTTTTTAAATACAGTTTGAGGAAGCTTGGCTGTAGTCCGTTTATAGCCTACTGTTAGCCTTTTATATCTGACGACTTTATTTAGGCTTCAAAATCTATAAATGTTGTGTTAACTTGTAAAGATTATCTTGATAGAAAAAATGTGTAAGTGTCATAACCCTTTGTTAAACACAGAGCTTATTTTCTGCGATTTTCCAAAAGTCTATGGGAAAAATGCATAGGCTTTCGATCGAGGGAACCCGTGCGCCGCTAACTTCCGGGTTGGCCTACAAAAACGCGTCATCCCTGGGGCACTCTATGTGCTTAGCTGTATGTGGCAACAGGTGATTGGTGTGGAGTGTGCATGTGACTGGCAGGGAGGATCATGGGAAATGGAGTCTGGAATGAACGGGAACGTGACAGATAATGTCACAGTTGGTTGTAAAGATGCGCACGACGAAGGAGAACAAAACGGTTCTCAGGATATCGCAGGAGAACATAAAAACACATCCGCATTTACTTAAATGATACCAGACGATGAGCAAACATAATTCAGGGTTTAAATTCACAGGGGTGAACAGGTGAACAGGTGAATTAAATCAGTAACTAATCAGGGCACAAAGAACCCAGGCAAACCGTAATAGGAAACACAGTGAAAACAAAACTAATCAGAACATACACTTTACAGCTAATGCATCCCCACAACTAAATGTCCATGCAGATAAAACTGACTATATTCATTTCTGTGCTTAGTAGACTGCATTATTGAAAAGTAAGGTAGTGTTAAAGGTGCTCTAAGTGATCCTGGATGGAGTAACTAACTTCCTGTTGACGTTCAAAGTGTTGTCAAACAAAACAGAGGCTAGCTAGACCCTCCCTCCTCCTCCTCCTCCTCCCCTCCGTGCTTCCTGAAACAGTCATGAACACGCATTTAAAATCATTCTTGTCGGTTATTGGCTGGAGCATGTTTATTATGATTCGTGGTCCAGGCTGCACCAGTTTGTTTTTATTGCCATTTTTGGAGCTTGTGGCGACTACAGAGACCGCGTTTTTTTACAGTTTGTTCAGGGGACAGGCAGCTAGCGGATAGTGAGGAGATGTTTGCTGTATGTGACAAAAAATGTTTTGGCCTAAAAAAACGTGACATCGCTCCTACAGGAGCTCTATAACCTACTTAAAGGTGACATAGCACCTTTAAGTAAGTTATAGACCTGTCAGATGGAGAATCTGAAGAATTTGAACTTTTCTGAACTTGCATTTTAATCAGGTCCTTTCTGTTTATCCTGGTAATGCCTACCCAGTGGTGTATAAAGTACTCGAAAACCATACTTGAGTAAAAGTATAGATATCTTGCCAGAAAATGACTTTGGTAGAAGTTAAAGTAGCTGTTTAGAATGTTACTTGAGTAAAAGTTTTAAAGTATGTGATATTTTTTGTACTTAAGTACAAAAAGTATTTTTTTGATATTAAATGTACTTAAGTATTGAAAGTAAAAGTACAAGTAAATGTAAAATACAAAAGGAACAAAAAAAATATTAAAAATTGTTCTATACACAGTTTGAGCAGTAAAATTGTGTTCAGTTTTAACTCCCTTAAAAAAATGGCTAAAGGTTTATTGTAATTTTTATACATAAAAAATACTAATATATTAATTTTACATTGATCGTTCATGTTAATTCATAGTGCATTATAACTCATGTAAGAGACAACTTTAAAATGTTAAAATGTCAATGATGAAATTAAAAATGAACAATACTTTTATTAACCTTATTTAATGTTACAAATGTACTCTTATTGTAACATGTTACTATTTCATATAAATCCAAACAGTCATGCTTAAAAATTAACATCTTTACACACAAAGGTATAGCATGGGTCTATTATATGTGTACTTTCACATATTATTTGGCTCTATTTTAGAAAAATTGATGATTATCTAATCAAAATATGTGTTACAGTGCCGATAAAAACTGAAATTGAATAGGCTACATTTCTGATTTGTTAAGCTTCTGTTGCTGTATGAGAATACAGTTTAAATATGCAACTTCGCCAGATAATTAATGCATAACAGCGAACAAATAGTTATAAACTAATGCAAATGAATGGTAACAATCGTGGCATAGTTGTTTTTTTTTTTTGTTTTTTTGTCACATTGTTTTAACCGCTTGAGGTTACTACTAATGTTAGCGTCCTCTCAGCCTCGACGACAAACATACTGTTCTCCACTAATGCAGCATCTAGTCAACAAACTAATTACTTTATAGTGATATATAAACATGTACTGTAGTGTACATTGTATAACATACCGTTTTGTTGTCCGTTTTAAATCGTTTTGAAGTGACCCGCTCTGTGCAGCGCGCAGCCTCACATCACGTGTCGGTGTTCATATTAGGACATTCTTAGACCTCAGTCGTACAACGAAAACGTTTCAGCCATTGGATGAAACGGCATCGCGCCTCAGACTGAACGGCTTCAGGTCTCAGGGAAAACAACGTCAGCTGTGAGGTCTTCTACTATTAGGCATTGGACGAAAAGGCATCGGGCGAAACGGACTCAGAAAAAAAGGCATCAGGCGAAACGGACTCAGAATAAAAGGCATCAGGCGAAACGGACTCAGAATAAAAGGCATCAGGCATCAGGCGAAACGGACTCAGGTGGAGTGTGGGGCTTCGCATTGCCCCGCCCCATGTGACGTCACATGCACGCGGTTCAGATCAGAACAGAAGAACAAGGACAGATGGATGCAGAGGAGGTAAGCCCACATGATATATTTTATTTGTTTTAATTAAATGCAGAACAGAACATACATTTCGTGAATTTTATTTGCACTTTTAAAAAGTTAGTTAGCTAGCTTTAGCTTGCACTTGGCAGACTATTGTGATGTTAAAGCGTGTTCGCGCTATTGGGATAAAATCTTATTGTAATTTTTAATCCAATTGTATTAGTTTAACACGAACAGTTGCTGAATTAAATGGGATTTTGCCAAAATAATGGTTCTGTCTTAAAAACTATTTGTGTTTCAGTCGATCAAGAATGGATATGCAGATAAGTATCCTGAATTTAAGATGGCTTGTTTGTCTAACTAAATATATTGTTATGTTTTAATTGCCAAATCCAAAAATATGCTTATCTACAGAATATGTTGTTGAAACTTTCTTCAGAATAAAAAAAAAACTTCACGTAATGTGCCTTAACTTATTTGTAGATGAATTGATAAAATTGCTTTTTGATAATGGCTTCAAACAAAGAGAGATGTGCTCTTTTCTTGATGCTTCTGGATACAAAATCAGGTAATCTTTATGCTTACTTAAGGTTAATTGTGCTGCAGTGCTGCTTTGCTTATGTTTAATATACAGTAGGCTATACAAATGAAACATGTTTACAGAATCTTATGCTTTATCTTGCAGTGAAAGGCATCTAAGAAGATTAATAAAATCACTTGGTTTGAGACGGAGGAGTTTTGACAGGCCCCATAATGAAATTCGCCAAGCTGTTATGGTAAAGTATGTCTTAAAGCAGTGTTCCTCATTCCTGCTCCTGGAAAGCCACTTACCTTCAGATTTCAGTTCCAATAATTTTCCAAAGCACCTGCAACAAACTGCCTTAGGTTAAGAAACCCCTGTTAATACTTTAAAGGTATTATCAATGAGGGTTTTCTTAACCCAAGTGTGTTTCAACTGGACACTAGCTTTAATTACTTTGTAAACTCAAATACCATGTTTTGTTTCAGGTGCATGTAATTAAGTGGAGTTGAAACTAACCTCTGCAGGAAAGTGCCTCTCTCAGAGCAGGATTGTCAACCTACATATAGTGTTAATAATCCAAAATATTTATTTAGAGTGAGCTGAGGCACTGGTCACCTTGGCAAGGAATACGTGCAATGCACAAACGGGTTCGTGATGTCAGAGGAATCCAGCCTTGTTACAGGTACCTATATTAACCCTACTTTTTTTTTTTTTTTTTTTTTTTTTTTAAATATGGTCAAGATTGTTTTTTTTTTTTCATTACTTAATGTGTTTTCCCTCTGTTCTTTGTCTAGGAATGATGTGGCTCTAATAATGAGAGAACTTGATGGCAGTGGTCTTATTAGAAGATGTCCAGGGAAAAAAAGAATTGAACGTAGGAACTACTTCAGCCATGGACCAAATTACACTTGGCATATTGATGGTAAGTATTATTGAACATTACATAAATATTAAAAAACATATATTATTAAAGGGATAGTTAAGCCAAACTCTCTTCCCTGTGTAATTTCAAATCCACATGATTTTCTTTCAGTGGAAAACAAAAGGAGAAATTGTTTAGGGTTAAATGGAGTATTACAGTATGAGCACAATGTTAAAGATAATTCTAAACTACAGCATAAGTTGTTTTTTGCAGATTTAGGGTGTTGAAATTGATAGCATTTCCTTGGACAGCATGGGCTTTGATGGACCCAGCTAAGATCATAGAGGTGTAGGTTGTAGCCCAACCGACAGGCTGGTAGACTGCAGATTGTAGAGGTTTACACTATTATTTTGAAAAGAGCTTGGACGTTATGCTGCTGATTACTTATTTGTGTTTCATATGCAGAAGAAAGTTATATAGGTATCAAAAACATGAGAATAAGCGTAAAGCATAAACTATTCCTTCAAGTTTTCTATTTGATGTTTTTATTAAATAATTGATATTTATTGTGATGCATATTTTATCATTTGTTATAGGAAATGACAAATTGAAATTCTTTGGAATCTGGGTACATCTTGGTATTGATGGGTACGTTTCACAAATTTTATTGCCTTGTAATTTTAGCCTCTGAAATGTAGTCTAATTTGTTACTTTTTTTGTAAAAACAAGCCCATAGGTTTTTTTGTTGATGTACTTGCAATGCTCTTAATAGATTTTCTAGGAAAATTATTTGGCTTAAGGCTGGCACTTCTAACCGACAACAAACCTTCATTGCAAGGTACTTCTTTGATGCCATTCAGGAACACGGTGGTATGTATATTTGATGTCTTACAATAGTTATGATTGGAGAGAGCTTCTCATATTTATAAACAATATTATTATTATTATTATTAAAAATATTACTTTTATTTATTATAGGTTGCCCACGATTTATAAGAGCAGACCGAGGAAAGGAAAATCTCCTTGTTGGACAGATGCAAGTGGCATTTCACTTCCGAGAGGCTAGTGATCAAGGACGAGACTCCTTCAGAGTGGGCACATCAGTACATAATCAGGTATGTGAGCATAAAATGCAAATAGAAGATTTTTTTTTTTTTTTTTTTGTAACAAGAAATAACATTATTTTGTTTTATTAGCGAGCTGAATGCTTCAACAGTATGCTGAAGAAAACATGGATCAAAAAATGGCAGGTGATATTTGAGGTGAACTTTTAACTGGAACTGTCAAATGCTTATTGATGCTAATTAAAACATTTTTGTAATTTTTTTAAGTTTATAAAAATGTGCATTTTTAGGCCATGATGGAGTCTGGCATGCTCGATTTGGACAATCCTGTTCACATGTAAGTTAAATTTGTTGTCATCCCTCATGTTTCTGCTTACATTTAATGAAAAAATAAATACATGCTGCTAACTTATAGAAATTGCCTGCAATATACACACCTTCCCCTTCTTGAGAGAGAGCTGAACATGGAACAAAGACTCTGGAACACTCATGATATTCGCAAGCAACGGAATGTTCCAGGTCCATTTGGGAAACCAGACCTTCTTTTCAACTCCCCACCTGAAGGTATGCTTTTTATCTAAATTAAAATGGTTGAGAAAAGCAGTACCCAACTTGAAAAAGGAATTTGTATCTACCTGCAGGCTTTGCTGATATGCTCTGCAAAATAGATGATGACCTCCTACAGTATGCAGAACAGCTCATTTGTGATGTTGAGGAGCCTTTGTTGGTGGCAAACGAAGCATTCAGAAGAATTACTGAGGTAATTCTTCAGGATACCAACTTCCCATCATCACCAGATGGGTCATTTGCAGCTTACCTCATGCTGGTCGAGAAATTCACCACAGTCCTTGATTCAAGAGGAATTTCCATTCCATCCACATTTGCGGAGGCTAATGAAATATACCAGCTACTGGCCAATGAGTCATGGACTTTGTAACTGCTTATCAAACAAAATCTAAATATAGATGCCAAATGAATAAAAGAAATGCTACAAAGATGCAACACCTTTAATGATGTGAACATGAATTCCAACAAATAGTTAAACATTCATTTTAAGTTAGTTTTTTTTTTTTTTTTTTTTTTATCTGACAGTCAAGTCAAGTGACCTTTTTTTTGGAATTGCATAACAGTTGTACATTTGTTTTATATTGGTGTTTCACATTGGAACAATATCCATTAAACTGACATGAACATAACATGGAATTTTGTGTTAAGTTTTGTACATTATCCTGCACTCACTGCCTAAAATAAGTAAAGTATGTCAATGTTATTAGTATGTTCGGTTCAAACCACAAACAACAGTGTTAAAGAAAGAAGGGTTGTGACTAGAAATGTTAACATTTTACCAACAGTAGTATTTGTAGTACAAACTGAAAAAGAAATGTTACATTGTCCATGTAACTGAGGAAAGGTCCAACCGATGTCAGGTTTTGTATTTTACATTTACCATTCGTAACCGTAACGGCTCTTGAAATCTAGCCCCTCCAATGTTTTAATGGAAAGCACCACCGAGGAAGCTTCAGGCCTGGCTGCTGCATCATAGAGCAACATTTGATCAATAAACCTGTACTTGTCATTTAGGTGTTGCAAAGCATGTGGTGGCACCTTTGTGGCCATTAGACCGCACAGCTGTCTTTGGTTTTTGACTGTCCATGGTGCTGTTTTGGTGAAAATCTCTAGGTAAGTTGCTCCTAAGGACCAAATGTCAGAGCTTCTAGAAGCCTGTTCGAACTCAACAAGGCATTCTGGGGCCATATACAGAAAGGTCCCACCCATTGGCCCTATTCTTCCTCCAGTGAGTCTGCTTCCTTGTCGCAGTACAACTGTGTCTCTAATGTTGGCAAGCCCCCAGTCTGTGAGTACAGCCTTTTTGGAGAACTGGTCAATCTGTTAAGAGTAACAAAATAGTTTTTAAAACATTAAAATTATATAGCTTCTTCATATTTTTAAAGCCAATATCCTCATTTTAAGCTTACTATTAATTTTGGTTAGTATTAGGAAAAACTAAAATATTATATAAATGTATATCTTACCAAAACATTGGCTGGCTTTAAATCTTGATGGATTACATTTTTTGAATGGATGTACTCAATGGCCATTGAGATGTCCAGGGCAACAAAATAATTGTCATCTCCTTCAAACTAACAAAAAATAAAATACAAACTGGAATCACAAACTTATGAAAGGGTTGTACATTTCACCAAAGAGAGATACACAAACAAAACAGCAGAACCTTCACAAAAATTGACCATAAATTCAAACTACCACATACACAGTAAGAGACAAGTTTGCTAAGGTTATGTTGTCTCCTTTGATTTGCTTTACATGTGTTATTGTTTTTCAATTAAGAAAAGGTTGTCATTGCCTGATCAGAGCCAACAAAGTTATTTAGAAATAATAGTGGATTACTGATGTGTGCATTATAAAAGGTTTCAAAGATAACTTTTTCAGCCTGGTTTAATAGACAGGGCTTAGATTAAACTTAATTGAACTAAGGCCTAATTGTGGCTAAATTTAAGTAAGGACATTTAAGTAGCTTTTTTAAACATGCTTTAAGAAAAAAAAAACATTACTGGTGTGCATCTTGAGACAAAACAATGGCACTGACATTATACTAAGATATGTCAGTGTAAGTTGCTTTCAGTTAAAACAGCTCAAACATGCATTTTAGTCTAGGACTAGTTTAAGCCTGGTCTGCGAAACCAACAATTTTTCACAAATGTTACATGAAAGTGATTTTTTTTTACCTTAACACAAGAATGTTCATTGTGTAGTGCATCATCCAGGGTTGCACCATGTATATACTCATTTGCCAGGAGGAACGCATTGTCCGTACGGGCTGCAGCCATCAGTCGGACAATATTGGGATGGCTCAGTCGCCTATTAAGCACAATGAAGTGTATCAGGCATTTAGTAAATTATTAAAATCCTATGCACAGCCAAACCGTTACAGATGACAACAATATAACTAACACAGTAAAAATGCATTATTTGGTATTCCCAACTTTTCCATTCTTCCCAACTGTTAAAACTGATATAAGATTCAAATTAAAATTCATATTTAATTAATGATGAGAATCTTACAGTGAGACAAGAATCTCATGCTGGATGTCTTGGTCTGGAAGTCCTGCTGTGCCATACAGAATCTTTTTTATGGCAGCTGGGGTGCCCTGAAAATAACCTCTATATACTTTACCAAATGCACCTTCCCCCAACAGGCTCTCTTCATTGTAATGGATTAGGGACTCGTCCACATATGGCAGCCGCGGAACATATACTATGTAATAAAGATTTAAAAAAAAAAAAATTATATATATATATATATATATATATATAAAAATTTTATGCATTTAACATTAAATAATCTATCCACTATAAACAAACAAAATAAACAAACAAAAAAAATACTGCAAACTTATAGGTTTTGATTGGCAATATAACTTACGTGACGGTAATACGGTGACAACATTGGATGACACATAAAACACTTGATTTTGGGGACAACCGACTTCATCTACAGATTCTATGCCTTCGTTCATGGGATTCTCTGCAAGAATTTCTGGAGGTGTGTAACCACTTGCATTTTGCTCTGAAAAATCAATCAAATCCCATTAAAATGAACATCATGCCATGATTTACTCATTTACTCTTTTCTTATTTCCACTTGATGCACAAAACAGAAAAAAGTATCAATATTTATATAATTTTCTACACAACGACAGTTCATTCTGACCACAGATGTCAAGCTCCAGAAACCACAAAAACTAGCCATTTAATATACATTTAAAATTATGCAATATATTTAAAGTATTTTGGGGACAGTTGCACCAGTTGTGTGAAATTTAAAACTATTTGTGGTGTAAACAGGCATTAGGTTCTTTGCACTACTAAATATTCGATAGTGGCAACACTAACCAAATGAAATGCATGATATATGCATATAACAGAAATGCATGATGTGTCCAAATTACTGTACTGTTTACAAATTTAAAAACATTCTGAATCTTAAAAACAAAGTGTAACTAAATTAAATACATCATTAAGGAAAGACATTTAGTGTAATATTATAGTTTTGTATGAGTAATACACCAATTTTCTTTGTTCTTGATAATCTTGACATTTTTGGGAGCTCTGTTCAAAAGGCATATTGATATTGTTGATTAATTTTGTGTTGTATCCAAATAAGGACCTGTTTGAATATTCTAAATGCAAAAAAGCAATTGATTGAGATTCCATTCCACACTATCACATGGCTTTGGAAGACTTGAAATCTAGTGCACAACACATGGAAAACTTTTGTGGTCTTTTTTTGGAGCTGGACAGTAATCGTCACCATAAGCTGTAATTTACATCAAATTTAAATTTGGGGTGAACTACCCCTTTAAGAATATATCAGCGCTAATGAATCTCACTGTATCCAATTCTGAATTTGAATCAGGACTTCAGGATGTTTCTCTGCTTCTAAATGAATGCATGAATGAATGTATGAATGTATTTAAGTATGTATGTATGTTATCTTTCTGAACCTGGAACTGGATCAGCGCTTTCTGATATCCCAGCACGTTGACCTGAACCTAAGCTCCTCACTACACTTTGGTCTGTAGGTCTTCCTAAATATCTGGATCTCTTTGGTTGGAAATCCTACAAACAACCATCAAGATTATCAGTCTTGTCTAAACATCCAAATATTGAACAGTAATTTTTCAGTAAGACTTTATTTACAAATATAAATTAGTAAACTTAAGTTACCAAAGATGAGTCCACTTCACTTTCTTCAATTCCTTGGAAAAGAAGGGAGCAATACACAAATAAATGAAACGCATACTAAACAATAGAATTAAATGAACAACTATCATGAATTATAAAACATACATGGGATTTAAAATGTGTCATCAAAACTTATGGTACAGTACATACCTGATATTGAGCTGGTTTCATCAATGCAAATGACATCTGTAGATACAACATGCAATTGGTACTGTATTAAGACAATTTGTACTTGTATTAAGACAAGAGCAAATTTACATATAATTTCAACATTGTGATACCCATTTCTCTACGTCCAATGTAAAATGTTCGCTTCCAGAGGGTCGGGATCTCTGCCACAGATCCAAATTCCTGGTGGAACTGTTCCTTCGTCCATCTTGTCCCATCTGCCTGGCAGAGGGTAAACACACTCCCCTCTCTCTCTTTGTCTGACCAAAATGCCTCCTGGCCAAGTTTTAGGAGTTCATCATACCCCTCAGTGCCTGTGACAATCATCCGTGGTGGTGCCTCTTCAAGGATTATTTTTTGATATCTGCCTGGTTTTTTTGCAGTTCTTGGTTTCCACTCCATGGGAGTCATTTTTATCTTGTAACACAAGAGAAATAATAGGTTGGTTTAAGTGTTGACATTCCTTTAATTTTCCCAGAAACATTTTATATACAAATCATAATGGCTAACTAGATAGTAAAATGTAACAAGACAAACTTTGATGTTGGCTTGAGAAAGTTAAAAGTAGTTTTGACAGCATTAAGTTGGATGATTTTAAGTTTGAAATAGTTTTAGGTATGAAATAGTTTTAAGTTTCTTACATTAAAAAGCTAAAATTTTGGATGGATGGATAGACCTGAATTTGGTGCTTCTAGCTTGAAAGCCCTAGGGAAAGTAGTCAGACATTTTGGTCTCAGAAGAAGTTGTTTAAATAGCATTTCAGTAATTTGGCATTTTTCAAGCCAATTTAATAATAATAAAAAACTTAAGTAGTAGATCAGTAAGTTGGCTCTTTAAGGCTGACTCAAAGTGGGGTAAGCCATATTTTATTAACGCTGTTGGATATTTGAAATCAACCCAAACCCACCACTCTCTTCATTGGTCAGCCTCCAAATCTCACCCTTCAATTCTAACCACCCTGCTCCAAGTCGATCTTGGACCTCAGTCGCTGCTGGCATGTGGTTGAGTGCACTAACAATGACACTAAACACCTCATTCTCTAGTGGTCGTCAGTTTGCAGTGGTTTACCTTCACAACTATCACTAGCTGGCCACTGTTTCACATGCAATGCAAGAGTGGATGTCTGTTCATCACAGCTGATGTGCAAAAAAATAATGCTTCACGGAAAATAAACGAATAACGATAAATGAATGATGCACGTGTGAAGCAAAATCAAAGCAGCTTCCGTGTCTGTTCTCAGGCCTTCACGCTTAGCTCTCTCCAGCGCTGGAAAGCTTTTCTAATACTAACGTGGGTCCTAAAGCGCTTGCCCCATCAGAAACCTTCATTCCAATGATATTCTTTTGAGCTCTTTTGTATTGTGGCTCATCTCTGTTTCTGCCGTCTTTCTTTAAATCTCTCTCTTGCTCGTTCTGTCTCCTCAACGTCACAGACCTGCCAACCTTGGAAAATGTTTTCGAGTACAAGTTTTTTTTTTTTTTTTTTTTTTTGGGGGGGGGGGGGGGGGGGGGTCATGTATTTTTTAACATTTTTGAGAATACAATACACAAAGCACACACACACACCCATCTTTGTTAATCTAATTTTGACTGTTAAAGGTTTTTTTTTTAAATTTCACTCCACCTGCTCAAAAGCATTTCTTAAATTCATGATTAATATTGCATTGCATAATATGTGCTTATACAAACTGACAACCACAAGTGAATCGCATTCATATATTTAATATGGACTAAACATTTTGTTTGCAATTTCAAGTAGGCTGTATTTACATACAACTAACCTGACAGTTGAGTCTTTTATACAGGTTTTGTAATGAAAACTAGTCTAAAATTAAGAAACCCTTAGAAAACAGTAAACATTGAGTTTACATGTGATTCATTTCAAATACTTAATTTATTATTACAATATCCAAATTTGATACTAAATCACAAAGAAAAAAAGGCGTTCTATTTGTAACGTGCTGTCTTTGAATTATAAACAAGACAAACATTCACTGAATAAAGGTTTGCCAATACAAACATATTTATAGAAAACAATTGACAATTAATAGAAAGGACCAATAAGAGCAAAACGCATCCAGTATTCAAGAATAGGCTATCAACAAGTTAGTCATATAACGAGGGCGGGGTTGTGTTAAACATTACCGAATCTTAAAAAAAAAAATGGATGTATAAATTAAAAAAGTTTTCTGACAAAAAAAAAACAAAACAAGCAAGAACAAATTTTAAACCAATTTTCATTTTACATTGATCTTCCCTCTCTGTGTGCGCGCGCGTTTGTTTATGAAAGAGAGCTCGTGCAGCACTGAGACGGTACTTTTAAATGCATAAGTAACTAATGTGCTAGTTTTCATACAAAATAATTAGGCTATGTAACATAATTAGGTACTTTATTGATAATAATAATTAGTGTCTTTTTATTGATAGGCCATACGCATTTGTCAATCATCCCCGCTTGCTATTTGGGGAAATGAACCCAGCGCTATGATTGGTCGAACTCTTTTGCGGGATTTGAGTACTACGCGTGCACAGAGGAGTCACTGGGTTTTTGCGTAATATAGAGTGACAAATCGTACCAGCGTACTTTGAGGTCAAAATGCGTACCCGCTATACAAAATGCGTACATGTTGGCAGGTCTGGCATCATACGCCCCAATGCTGATTGGTTACCATTTGTTGTTGGTGCTGGCTCGACTAACTTCCAAACAGTGTTTTTGAAATATGGCTTACCCCACCTTTAATAATTGCAGCTACTAACCTTTAAAAGGGGTTTTCCTTTTTGACGAAGGGGAAACTGGCATTTCTTCACCTGTGGTTTCATTAACTGTTTTGCTTTGGTAAAAATATGTGCTGCATCTGTAATACATACATAAGATTTCTATTAAACTATCATTTTGAAATGAAAGAATTGACAACCAAGCAAACAAACAACTTGTTATAATGACAGTTGAATTTACTTTCCTTGGTAAATATTAGCAAACTAGGGTATGGAAAAATTTGTTTATCCTCTTGGTCTTTAAATCAAAATTTTCACAAAATATGTAACCATTACTCTTAATTATATATACATGTAAAATACAAATAATTGTATATATTGGACTGTACTGATATATATATATATATATACAGTACAGTCCAAAAGTTTGGAACCACTAAGATTTTTAATGTTTTTAAAAGAAGTTTCGTCTGCTCACCAAGGCTACATTTATTTAATTAAAAATACAGTGAAAAACAGTAATATTGTGAAATATTATTACAATTTAAAATAACTGTGAACTATTTAAATATATTTGACAAAGTAATTTATTCCTGTGATGCAAAGCTGAATTTTCAGCATCATTACTCCAGTCTTCAGTGTCACATGATCCTTCAGAAATCATTCTAATATGCTGATTTGCTGCTCAATAAACATTTATGATTATTTTCAATGTTGAAAACAGTTGTGTACTTTTTTTTTTTTCAGGATTCCTTGATGAATAGAAAGTTCAAAAGAACAGCATTTATCTGAAATACAAAGCTTCTGTAGCATTATACACTACCGTTCAAAAGTTTGGGGTCAGTAAGAATTTTTATTTTTATTTTTTTGAAAAGAAATTAAAGAAATTAATACTTTTATTCAGCAAGGATGCATTAAATCAATCAAAAGTGGCAGTAAAGACATTTATAATGTTACAAAAGATTAGATTTCAGATAAACACTGTTCTTTTGAACTTTCTATTCATCAAATAATCCTGAAAAAAAATATTGTGCACAAATATTTTGTACAATTGTACACATTAAATGTTTCTTGAGCAGCAGATCAGCATATTAGAATGATTTCTGAAGGATCATGTGACACTGAAGACTGGAGTAATGATGCTGAAAATTCAGCTTTGATCACAGGAATAAATTACTTTGTGAAATATATTCAAATAGAAAACAGTTATTTTAAATTGTAATAATATTTCACAATATTACTGTTTTTACTGTATTTTTAATTAAATAAATGTAGCCTTGGTGAGCAGACGAAACTTCTTTTAAAAACATTAAACATCTTAGTGGTTCCAAACTTTTGAGCTGTACTGTATATATATATTTATATACACACACAATTATTTATGTGTGTATTTTTATTTATTTGTTACTCAAATATATGTGACCCTTCCTTTAAAACTTTGTGCAATCCCCTTTTGACAAAATAACAGCTCTGAATTTTCTGAAGAATGCATGACAATATATCTGCGACTATTACTCCATTGTTCAGATTCAGAGGTCTATGCCATTGGACTCTCTTTGTTAAGTTTAGATCAGAATAATGAAAAGACAAACCAATTTGCTCATATATACCAAGGGTGACAATATTTCTGTAAGACGCTATACATTTTTCGTCTTCTTACCCATAAACGCCTTCTGATTTTTGACTTCTTTTGTTTCTAGAATGTTAAAGAGAAAAGCAAAGTATGTAGGCTAGATAGAAGAAAAGTAATTAAATAAATATAAGTTTTCCTATATGTAAAGATAAAAACAGTATACCTGATGTTCCTTCCTCCGCAGTATGCTCATCTCCACTTAATAAATGCTTCACTCTGGCATCAAAGCCTTTTTGAGTAAGCTCATCTACAAATAAGGCAAAGTACAAGTGAATATAACTTGCGTAAGTTTCCATGCACGTGCAGTGATACTCTATGTAATATATAACTACAACATTATTCAATTATACAATAAAAAGCCCATTACATACCATTATCCAGCTGTTGCCTCAGCCTGTCATACGCCTTGAACTTCATATTTCTATTCTTAAAAAAGTTATACAATATCACGTTAGCATATTACTACTGATGGAAATGGCATTAACTGAGTGGACTGAAGTTTGGGGGGAGGGGAAGTGGTACTCTCAATTATATTTCAGATGTATTTAAATATAAAAACTTACATTATCTATAATATAGAATATATAAAACAATTAACTTATTTCCGTCCGTCCCCATCATTTCCAGCCTTATTATTTGCTTTTGATTAGTGTAATGTTAGCTTATTATCTGTTTGTTTTTTTTGTTTCACATTTTAATCAAGCAATCCAATAGCGCGAACACGCTTTAACATCACAATAGTCTGCCGAGTGCAAGCTAAAGCTAGCTAACTAACTTTTTAAAAGTGCAAATAAAATTCACGAAATGTATGTTCTGTTCTGTATAAAACGTAATTAGTGTAGCATTTAATTAAAACAAATAAAATATATCATGTGGGCTTACCTCCTCTGCATCCATCTGTCCTTGTTCTTCTGTTCTGATCTGAACCGCGTGCATGTGACGTCAAATGGGGCGGGGCAATGCGAAGCCCCACACTCCACCTGAGTCCGTTTCACCTGATGCCTTTTATTCTGAGTCCGTTTCGCCTGATGCCTTTTATTCTGAGTCCGTTTCGCCTGATGCCTTTTATTCTGAGTCCGTTTCGCCCGATGCCTTTTCGTCCAATGCCTAATAGTAGAAGACCTCACAGCTGACGTTGTTTTCCCTGAGACCTGAAGCCGTTCAGTCTGAGGCGCGATGCCGTTTCATCCAATGGCTGAAACGTTTTCGTTGTACGACTGAGGTCTAAGAATGTCCTAATATGAACACCGTAATAGAGGTTTTTATAGTAACTATGAAATACATTGTATCAAATGTAGTCCGTATTATCCTTGTACGTTTTTCCAGGTAGATTTGAATGAAGCCATTCAAATGTTTGAGGGGAAAAAAAATTCTATCAAAAAAATCTAGCGATCTGTACATTTAAATCTGGCGCACAAGCAAAAACATCTTTTTGTTTCAGTAAGCAATGAGTGCTCCATATACTCAGAAGAATACTTGGGTAAGTTCAACTAAAAATGAAAATTCTGTCATTAATTACTCATCCTCATGTCGTTCTACACCTGTAAGACCTTCGTTCACCTTCGGAACACAAATTAAGATATTTTTGATCAAATCCGATGGCTCAGTGAGCCCTGCATTGACAGCAATAACACTCCCTTTTTCAGTGCCCAGAAAGCTACTAAAAACATTTTTAAAACAGTGGTTCAATTTTAATATTATAAAGTGACGAGCAGGACTGGGCAAAAATACATCGAAATGTATTTTAAAATAAAATACCAAATACCTTCATTTTAAGTGTATCTAAATAAACTACAAAATACAGCAGTCACACCATGTATCAAAAAAACTACTGTATTTTTGTATTTTAAAAATACTAAAAAATACTTTACAAGGGAGAACAAGTCAAGTCTTTTACAAGTCTTCGTAAACCTTCCATCAATTGGCCCATTTGATCTATCCCTTCACCATTACACTGACTCAGCTGATTAAGTAAAAAATGTTTGATAGCAACAGTTTTTCTCTGCATGAGTCATGCAATAAATCTGACATATACAACCAGTTAAAGGCAAAATGTGTAGGATTTTTGGATTAAAATATCCTTGATGATATTTGCTGATTCTTGATGTCTGTGTTTGCCATGATAGATTAATTTTAGTGCTCATATTAAAATCGGCTGTCTGATTGCTGCAGGATTCCATGCTGTAGTAACGCAGGGTTTATAATGTAAATGTATTAACAGCAACAGATTAGATTCAAATGACATTAGACCATTCTATGATGACTACAAAACAAGCAACAGATAACCATCACCATCTGATGTCACTTTGCTTTAGCTTCCTTTGCTACCGCACATGTGTTTAACAAACACACTATCACATCAGCCAGAAAAGACAAATGTAAGAGTTAAGAGCCCAACTAATGGAACCATTCACCATTATGGTGACTTCAAATGAAGCACATTAGAGTTAAACCCCTGTTAATTCTCAATAACAACTTTTGTAGATGGCTAAAATGAATAAAGTCAGTCTGGTTAGTAATAAGTGAAGCTGGTAATGCTGTTTGTGGAGTTGTTTAATCCTCCTCTGTTGAGATCTTGAGAGATTTAATGTCTTTCATCTTCAGCTGATTTCATCTAAGGCTGTGGCTGAAGTCAGTTGTAGTTCTTGAGTTTCTGCTCATCTCTTTTTCTGTTCTCTTTTTTCCTTCAGTCATTCTGCTTTTAAACAGGCGTATAAAGGCTCAGATGACTCTATACTACACAGATTTTGTGGCTCATATAAGGTCATTTCTGGTTTATTTCTTTGTGCACTGTGCAAAAAAAAATGTGTACAAAAATATTAATCTGGAAAAAAAGCAAAAATAAAGAGCATTCTTTTTTATTTTACTAAAAGGAAATTCTTCATTATTTACTTTATGCTAAAATCAGCAAAAAAATGTGTATTCACAAGAGATGCACCACTTCTGCATTTGGTATTTCAACATGCAGAAGTGGTGCATCTCTTGTGAATACACATTTTTTGAATACACATGACTCCTTCTGTGAATCTAATGCAAAAGCAACCTACAGAACATGCAAATTAATTTCCAGTGATTATTGCGTAGCTCTGAGTCGATGCTCTGAGTCAACATAAAGTCTGTCATCTCAAACTTGATCTAAGGACACAGACGATCCAGTGAGTTTGATTGTAAAAGCTTGTTTTTTTTCAAGTATGTTTTGCTTTAACTTTTAATACAGTTTTTATGAAATAGGTAAATGTATTTGTGCTCTTTCACTTTGGTCTAATAAAATTCACATTTTGTCTTGTTATGTTACTGACATGTCTCATAAACCTAAAAGATTTTGAGGACTGGCACATCAAACCCAAAAAACTATTGCTGGCAATGAATCGCACTTCATGCTGGCTAATAATTATACAGAAATTTACAACAAAAGAAAAAGTGCATTTTCAAAGTACTTCATACTCAAAAGTAACTTCATTTTGATTTCCCAAAAAATACAATACCTCCATTTTTCACCAATCCAAAAGTCTCACCATGTATAAAAATAAGATAATTTTATGGCAGTTTTGGTCGCTTTTCTAAAAGTATCTCCTCTAAACATTCTATAAGAACAGGATCCACTTTTGGATCTACTTTATTAGCAAACCAGTGGCCGTAGTTTAAGAGCCATCTGAGCTCAGCAGCACCATAAATACACACAGCTCGTACATGGACTCCTGTGCACGGTGGGTATAGATCCTCTTCTAAATATGACCACTTCACCAGGCGAGTTTTACTGATCAGTTCTGAGATCTCAGGATCAGATCTCGGCACCTCACCTGGTACTCCAGGCACACGAACCAGAGTCGCCCAGAAATGTTCATCAGGTGAGTATGTATCTTCAGACCAAGCCAAGAAATCTCTGGCTAGGAAACTCCAGTGAACAAAAACCACAAATTCCCTTGAGAGAGTAAAGTATGCACTGCCCACAAACATTTCAATGTTGTGAGGAGGTGGAGATTTCTCCTCAGAAGTGCTGACAGGTGTGTCGTAGTACTCAGAGTTGTTATTTTTCAGGATATGATGAACACTCCAGCGCTGTTTCTTTCCTCCAGGCCACTTGCTCTCCACCATGTTCCTGCCTTTCAGCTCCTTTAGATCCGACACCAGCTCGGCGTTTGTCCGCAGTGGAAAGTCCTGACCACACAGGTTGATGACATACTTCCACTTAACCTCAGAATCTAGGAGGTCAGACAGGCAATTGAGATCCGCTCTGAGTCGTGAGATACCTGCATATTGAACCCTCTCCAGTTTTGAGGCAATGAAGACGTTGGGAATGCAGCGGGCCAAACCTTTAATTGCTGAAATAAAGTCAGCTGAAGACTTCAGATCATAATGTATGCAATATATGTTATGCGGCATATAAATGGCCCTGAGCAACCTCTCCACAAGAGCCGCATCCTGGTGAACAACCAAAGAGTAAGCAAGAGGAAATTCACGCTCAAATTCAGTGCCTTGAATCCCATCATAGCCCTGTGTCACAACAAACCAATCACAATCAGAGGTGGCATTCACGATAGTCTGGTCAGTTGCCCCTACATAGGTTTTTTGCTTGCGGATGGCTAAAGTTTTGCTCACTTCCCCAGGTTCCATTTCATATATTGCTGTGCAGTTAATGCCATATTTTACTGTCAGCCGCAGCCTTTCAGACAATCCTGCTTCCTGTCCTCCTCCTTCATTTAGTTTTAAAATTATGATCATAAAACAACATATAAGTCCCATTGTTAAAAAGACAAATATAACATTTCTCAGTTTGCAGTGAAGCCAAAATCTTCTCATTCTGTAGGGAAAAATGAAAGCTCATGTTAGTAAAATTCATGCAACCGTAATGCAACAATGAATTTGAGGTTGCGTATGCCAAATAGGAAGTGCTGCCACACATTTGGATATCTAAAGTCCACATCTGGCTCCTATACTCTGGAATAGCCTTCCTGATAAGATTCCTGACAGATTCAAGCCAAGCATTTACATAATGCATTGTACTCCAGTTATATCAGATCAATTGCACATGACTATCTTTGCTTAATGTTATGAACAGCAGCTACACTAATTGTTCTCCATTTGATTTTCTGTTTATCTCAGATGCCCATCCTGACTAGAGAATAAATCAACTCCAGTTTGGATCCAGCCTCTTATGAAGACTTCAGATGCCTTAACACTTGTGAAGAGACGACCCAAACCCCCGCAAGGACTTTCAGATGATGCAAACCCTGGATCAACATGCACCGTTCCAATTTTTCTATATATCCTAATCATTAACATAGCAATTCATTACTTCCATGAGATCATTGTTTCTACCGTAAAATTAATACATTGCTTAAATTAATCATTGTTAGCTAACTGTGTGATGTGTACATTTCTGAAATTACATAATTTGGACACAATGGCAGTAATTTGCTTACAATTCATTGATTCTCATAATTTTTCATTTTTTTAATGTTTATATTTTTTCGTAATAAATTATTGCTGTGAATTTCACCTTCTTTATTATACTTTTTTTTTTTTTTGTAATGTTGCCATTATTTGATTTTTCTTCATTGTTACTATGCACTTAAAACGTTTTGAGAAGAATATTTGCTGTGTTGCTGTGAATTGAATCTTTTTCAAAATTATGTTTGCAATGTTGATTGTTTGATGTTTTTCATTGATACTGTCATATGCACTTCTAGTGTTTTTAGATGAAATATTTGATGTAGCAGTGATATTGCTGTGAATATCATGTTTTTCAATATTTGTTTTTGTATTGTTGCTGTTTTAAAATGTACTTAATTTTAAGTAAATATGTTTTAATATCCTAAGATGTGATTTTGTTTTATTCGGTGTTACTATCAGCAAACACTAACAGGTAGGCTACATTAGTGTTGAGCGATATGAGCGACCTCACTTGTACGAATTCGTACGATTTTCTAAACCCCAGTGACGGTTTAGGGGCGGGGTTTGGGGCGTATGAATTCATAGCCTACGAATTTGTAAAATACGTACGAATTGCCGTGAGATCGTGTTGGACGTTTAGTATGTAAAATAAGATGCTGACTGTCAAGTCCCTAAAATTCTGCCTTTGGTCAAAGAATATACAGTAACAAGAAGCAACACTCAATAGAAAGTTCCATTGAAACACCGGCACCCAGAAGCGGCCCTGCGTTTCCGTCATTTTGGGGTGAAAACGAGTCGCAGTCCACTAGTTTCTATGGCAATATCAGCTGCTTTGATTAAAAAAAAAAAAACGTACATTAAAGCTGAAATCCAACCTGAATGATGACAACACAGAATAAAATACTATCAGTGATCAAATCCTTTTTACAGTTTATTTTACAGACTTTCTGTTTAAGTCTTCCACTTTTTTCACAAAACCTTTGCTCTCTAGAAACCCAGTCAGTTTGGGTTAAAATTCTTATAAAAGCCTTATAAACACTAAATCAATAACAACATATGAAATTAAATTAAAGGGTTAGTTCACCCAAAAATGAAAATTCTGTCATTTATTACTTACCCTCATGTCGTTTCACACCCGTAAGACCTTCGTTAATCTTTGGAACACAAATTAAAATATTTTAGTTGAAATCCGATGACTCTGTGAGGCCTCCATAGGGAGCAATGTCACTTCCTCTGTCAAGATCCATAAAAGTACTAACAACATATTTAAATCAGTTCATGTGAGTACAGTGGTTCAATATTAATATTAGCCTATAAAGCGACGAGAATATTTTTGGTGCGGCAAAAAACAAAATAACTTATTTAGCGATGACCGATTTCAAATCACTGCTTCAGAAAGCATCGGAGCATAAATGAATCAGTGTATCGAATCATGAATCGGATCGCGGGTCAAACTGTCAACGGCTGAAATCACGTGACTTTGGCGCTCCGAACTGCAGATTCGATACACAGATTCACTGTGCTCTGATGCTTCATGAAGCAGTGTTTTGAAATCGGCCATCACTAAATAAGTCGTTATTAATTTTTTTTGCCGCACCAAAAGTCTCGTCGCTTTATAATATTAATATAGATCCACTGTACTCACATGAACTGATTTAAATATGTTGTTAGTACGTTACCTTTATGGATCTTGACAGAGGAAGTGACATTGCTCCCTAT